>NW_026068242.1:83842-87473 GCF_014885135.2 Alexandromys fortis
ATTTTTTTTTTTTTTTGAGAGAGGGTATGATATTGTCTATACTGGCTCTGAGGGGTTTGTGCAGCACTGGAGATTGAACCCAAGGCCTTGGGCATGCTCAGCAAAAACTCCACCTGCTGAGCCACACCCGCAGCTGTCTCCGCCTGCCCCCTCCATATTTTCTAGTTTTTGTTGTCTTTGTTTTATCTTGTGAGACAGGGTCTCACTATGTAGCTCTGTCTGTCCTGGGACTCGCTCTGTAAACCAAGCTGGCCTGGAACTCACAGAGATCCACCTGCCTCTGCCTCTGCCTCCCAAGTGCTGGGATTAAAGGCGCGTGGGGCCGCTATGGCTGCCACCACCACCACCCTCCCCACCCCCGCTTTCTATTCTTGTCTCAGTACACAGGCCAATGGATTTGATTCCTAAGGCTGGGAGATGACCTCTAGATCTGCAAGATCTCTGAAGTCTGACAACAATGACTCCTTCCAACTCAAAAACTCTGACTTCACAGTCCCGAGCCCAGGAGGACCACCCAGCTCTCTCCATGAAAAGGAACTGGGTCCTACGTGAACTTCACCCAGCAATTATACCCTCGCGAGGTCCGCTTGCCAAGTCCCTGTCCAAGTTCATTTAGGGAGAAGGGTATACACCAGGCAGAGCCCTGCAGGTGTGACACTGGGCGTCACCGTCATGTCTCCCACGACACGGAAGGAGCCCACCTACCTGTCGTCATCACTGTCCAGGTGACCACTGATGGCCAACATGGAACGAGCCAGGCTGAGGCTCTGGGCTGCTGCGGCTCCAAAGGGGTCTGGAGACTTGTGGACCAGGCTGGCATCGAAGTAGAGGGCTGGGGAGTTGGGGCGGGAGTCGATCGCAGGCACCTGGAGGCAGAGGAGTGGGAACCATCACACGGGGTGAGGGCCAGGGCCACAGCTCCGTTGGCAGAGTGCTAGCTTAGCATACCACAGTGGGTCTCATCCCCAGCACTGAAATAAAAGGAGTGAAATGGGGAAGGGGGACACTAGGGACTCAGTTCAGCCTTGGGGGAGGAGGAGGGCAAGGCCACCTTACAATTAGCTCTTATCTAAGTGTCTTCTTCCCTTCCCACTACGCCCACCTCTTCCTAGCCCTAAAGCCCTTCCCTCTTCTAGACTTGCTAGACACAATAGGCAGGTACTGGGGGGGAGGGGAGACAAGGGGTATCTAAAAAGGACACTCCTTCTCACCCTCAGCCAGGACTCCCAATAGAGGACACTATACTTAGACAGTGAGCATCTTTTTTTCCCCCTTTTTTCTTTCTTTCTTTTTTTTTTTTTTTTTTTTTTTTTTTTTTTTTTTTTTTTTTTTTTTTTTTTTTTGGCGTTTTCGAGACAGGGTTTCTCTGTAGCTTTGGAACCTGTCCTGGAACTAGCTTTTGTAGATCAGGTTGGCCTCGAACTCACAGAGATCTGCCTGCCTCTGCCTCCCGAGTGCTGGGATTAGAGGCTTGCGCCACCACCGCCCAGCAAGTATCTTTTCTGAAATAAGGTCCCCTGTAGCTCAGGCTGACCTCAACCTATTCAGCTGAGGATGCCCTTGAACTACTTAGCTTCCTGTCTCCACCTCCCAGAGGCTGCAGCTGTAAGCAAGCACCACCAGAAGCTAGGACCAAACTCCTCTGCCTACGCTCAGGAAAGCGCTAGACTAACTGAGCCGCATCCTCAGGGCTCCTCCCCCCCCAACCTTCTTTTCTGTGAAGAGATCTCACTCTGTAGCCTAAGCTGACCCAGAACCTGCTAAGTAGGCCAGGCTGGCCTTGAACTTGTCCTCCTGCCTCCAGCCCCCCCCCCCCCAGTCCTGTGCCTCCTTGAAAGCCACTCCTAAATCAGCTCCTTACAGAGACACTTCCTCACTGCTTCCTGGTCCACTCAACAGTTTCATTTTTTAGAGCATCTAGTGGGATTCGAAAGTTAGAGGTATTTATGGTGTCTCCCCTGCTGGAAGGTGAATTTGCTCTGTGGTCTGCAGAAATGAATGAACCCTCAGAAACTGCATCCCCCCCACCCCCACCCCCACAGATGGCCTCCTCTCTCCAACTTCTAGGACTAGGGATGAGGTCCAAAGACTCTGCCTTTCTGGGGGTGGGGTGGGAGCTCTGTGAAAATGGGAAGGGAGGGTGGGGCCTGGGTATGGGGCTCCTGAACCCAACAGGCAGCAGCTGGGAGAGCAGCCGTCAAAGGACAGAGGTGACGGGAACTGGACAAGAGGCCAGAGTGCGGGGAGGGGGCACCGTCGCCACTCACCCCTGTCCTCCTCAACTCCCCCCAGTTTTGAGAGACCATGGGACCAAATGAGGGACAAGGTCTGAGGCGGGGAAAGGGCGGCAGTTACAATCAGACAGGAAATGATCAGGGCAGATTGGGAGGAAGGAAGGGGGGTTGGGGGTACTGTGGTGACAGAGACAGGGTCTACAAACCTAAAGGAGGCTCAGGCCAGGCTTCAAAGTAGAGCAAAGAGGGCCGTCGAGAGGGCTGAGGGAGTAGAGGGGCCTGCTGCCAAGTCCGACAACCTGAGTCTGATCTCACACAGGAGATACATGGCGGGAGGACTGACCTGACCCCCAAGTTGTCCTCTGACCTCCACGCACATGCCAAGGCATGCATGTGCCCACACACGCTCACACATAAATTAAATAAAAATAAATACATGTAATGAAAGTGGTGTAAAGAGCCACAAACTTGCCCTAAGAGAGTAGGGGCATGGTCCAGGCCAACGGCAGTTTATCCAGGAGACCCCCCCCCCCAAAAAAAAACCCATTTCAGAAAGATGGGAAGTTTCGGCGGTGAAATGGCAAGCTGAAGGCCAGGAGAGGGTGGGAGAGCTGGTCTTAACCAGTTCTAACAAGGCTCGGGCTCAAGATATTTTTACACTGTGGTTTGAGCCCATGGCCAGGAAAGGACAGAACCTTCAACCTCACACCCCAGCCTCCTCCTGGCAGCCAAGGTGTTATTTTTCTCCACAGCAGAAACATCCAACTCTTTCTCTCATCCCTAAGTATTCGCCCAACCTCCTACACACACACACACACACACACACACACACACACACACACACACACCAGGGAGTCAGGCATCCTGCCCCCAGCCCAGACTTGCAGGCAGCTTCCTCTTTTGGAGACAGGAAGCAGAAACAGAGGATTTAACCCCTTGCCTCCTGCTTCCCCACCTCCCACCCCATGGTTGCTGAGGTCACCCCATCTGTCACTCCTGGAGAAGGCCAGGTGCAGGGTACTGAGATGACTTAAGAGAGATATGTGCTTCCCCAACCCCAATTCCTCAGAGAAACTGCAACAAGGCAAAAAACGGGGTGGCTGGTGGGAAGAATAAAGACCCAGAGGAATGCCTACCTTTTATGGCTGCCCCAAAACCCTGCCAGCTCCTCCCCCCTCCAGCGCCTAGCCAGTCACCCAGCGGAGCCTCCACCCTCATCACCTGGAGCCAGAGGAGGGAAAGGCTCAAGTGGGCAGGCCACATATGCCACAGGCTTTATGGAAACAGTCAAGGCCGAGGGCAACAATTTAAAGGCCAGAGAGAGAGAGAGAGAGAGAGAGAGAGAGAGAGAGAGAGAGAGAGAGAGAGAGAGAGAGAGAGAGAGAGAGAGAGAGAGA
>NW_026068242.1:88829-108829 GCF_014885135.2 Alexandromys fortis
AGAGAGAGAGAGAGAGAGAGAGAGAGAGAGAGAGAGAGAGAGAGAGAGAGAGAGAGAGAATGTGTGTGTACGTGAGCAAAAGAAAAGCAGGGGCCAAACCACCTCCGGGGCTTCCTCTCGGGGGAGCCGACTGGGGGGAGGAAAATGAAAGCCACTAGAGACCCAGAGACAAGTAGAGATGACAGACTCGAACAGAGGGCCCCGAATTCAGAGCACCCAGGACAGGAAGAAGCAGCTGGGACCCAAAGTTGGATATTTCTTGCTTGAGATCCAAAGTCGTCCCCAACACGGGTCTCCAGGGCCAGGGGCAAAGGGGTGAAGCGGCTCCTCCCCTGAAAGGGCCACCCCGAGGCCTCGGCTGGGCCTCAAGCCCACCCCACCCCCACCGGCTCCCCCATCGCTGGTTAGGCACTGCCCGCCAAGCCAAGCGCCCCGCCCAGCCCGGGAGTCCTACCTACCTCTCGGGCCTCCGCCACCGAGCTGAGCTGGAGAGAGGACCTGGGGACTAAAGACGTCCTTTTTTTTCCCCTAAGGCCTCTTGGGCCCCCGGGCAATGCAGGCCACCGCAGACGGCAGTCAAGGGCTACCTAGTGCTCCCCGGCGTCTGCATCTCACTCTGCCAGGCATCCCCGTGGAAAGTTTGCAGTTGAGACGAGGAGAAACCGGCGCGTCCACGGCGGAGCCCAGGCTCGGCCTCGGCTAACACTCCGCGGGTCTTCCCGGTCGCTGTGGGAGGGGGCGGCTCAGCCCCCCGTCGGACGGCTCCAGGTCCCTGGAGTGGCTCTCTCAAGGCTCCTCCCACGTGGCCCCACTGGATGTAACTCTGGGCTCCTCTGCTCCGCTCCGTCTCTGTCTCGGTCTTGGCCTCTCTCTTTCTGGGCTGTTGACAACCCCCACACCAGGAAGTCCTGCCTTCTCGGGCCTGCTCACTGCTCCTCTCCTCCTCCCTCCTCCCTCCTGAGGCTCCGTGCCAGCTGGCCCGGAGCCAGGCCTGCCACAGCCGCAGCCGCAGCGTACAGTTGCCGCCGCCGCCGCTGCTGCTGCTCGCTGCTGCTGCTGCTGCTGCTGCTGCTGCTGCTGCTGCTGCTGCCGCGGCCCCAAACTGGCTGCTTTAACCCTACACCTGCCGGGACCCAGCCAGCTCTTCCTCGGAAGGAGGGGCGTGGAGGGCGGAGGAAAAATAGGAGGAGCCTGCGGGAGGCCAGGGATTCCCTTACTTGTAGTCTGTTGCTGCCTTTGGTCCGCTGGCTCGCCAAAAAGAGTCGCGGGGAACGTGCCAGACGAGTCCTAGGTACCTGGCGGTCCTTAAATACCTAGTAAATATTACCGAGTGGCTGTGATTATCACAGAGTCACTGGTTTTCACCGTAACTTCACGAGAAACTTCCCCTCCCTACTCTTTTTCAAAAGCGAGTGGTTATGAAAATTTTTAAACATGCCCCAAAGTAGAGGAAATAGGATAATGAACGCCCACGCGCGCCATCATGGACGTGTGACAATTATTAGCTCTACCCAATCGTGTTTCATCCCTCCAATACCTTTTGCTCGGATTCTGCTGCAGTCTTTGACTTTTTGTAGCGTGTGTGTGTGTGTGTGTGTGTCACACACATTTGGAGGTCAGCTTGCAGGAATCGGTTCTTCCCCCATGTAAGTCCCAGGATGGAATAGTGCCAGCCATCTGGTTTAGCGGCAAGTGCCTTTACCCACGGAGCCGTCGTGCCTACACTGTTCCTGTATTTGTCTCATTGTTGTTTTGTTGGGGGGTTCACAACAGGGTTTCTCTAGCCCCGACTGTCCTGGAATTCGCTTTGTAGACCAGGCTGTCCTTGAACTCAGAGATCGGCCTGCCTCTGCTAGGATTAAAGATGTGCACCACCACAGCCGGGCGCTGTCCCTGTATTTGAAATTCAATGTCTGATACAGTGTTATTCCCTCTCTTCGGCCAGGAAATGGAGAAGCAGAATATCGAAAGAGGCTGTTGGTAGTAGGACGGAGGCCTCTGTGGCATATTGCGCATGCGTGTGCAATTGCACACACCTGTGTGTTTGTTAGCTAGAGGACCACATTGGGTGTCCTCTATCACTCTCCACCTTATTCCTCTGAGACAAGATCTCTCCTGAGGGAAGAGCTTGGCTGGCAGCCAGCAAGCCACAGTAATTCTGCCGTCTCCGTCTTCCACAGCACTGAGGTTATAGGCACATATGGCCATGCCTGGCTTTTTACTCGGGTGCTGAAAGATTTGAACTCAAGTCCTCACACTTGTGCAGCAAGACGTTTTACCTGCTGAGCGCCATCTCCTCAGCCCCCAACAGGTATCGTCGCTACAAAGTCATCTATGTTCTTCTCTGTCCATCAGCTACACACAAAGGTAGATCTGAAGATGAGCTTGCTCAACTGTATTTCCCACGATGGTCGGACACGTGCCGGTGACCACAAAACTACCCCACAGGTGTCCCTGAGGACCAGTCCCAGCTGGCCACAGGCATAGACCCCCTCCCCACCTCCTACCCTTTCCCTCCTCTCCCATACTATCCCCTTGATCATTACGAGGGAGAATTCACACACACAAAGGGTCTGCACGGTGCCTGGCAAGGAGAAACAAACTCCCAACTGCCATTTTTCTGTCTTGGCACTGATAACTGGCGTTCTGAGTGGGAGCCTTTCATCCAAAGCAGGATGGAAAGGCGGCATCTGCTGTCACTCGGGAGTTGGGAAGGAGATGGGTTCTCATTAATTTTACTCAAACAAAACTGTTCTTAAGTCCTAACTGGGTGTGGCAGTACATGTACAAGTCCATAAACCCCAGATCTTGGGAGGTGACCTAGAGGCAGCCGCAGCTACGTGAGATCCTGTTTTCAATAGCGGCAGAAAGACAGATGACAGACAGATGGAAAGAAGAGAATCCTCGGTTAGGCTGGGGGTGTGGTTTTAGTAGGGTGCTTGCTTCATATAAATGAAGCCTGGGTTCCATCTTCAGCATAAGTTGGCCATGTGTGTGGTACACACCTTTAATCCCAGCATTCTAAGAGGTTCAGAATGACTAAGAGGCTAGACTCAGGTGGTGGTGGTGGCATATACCATTAATCTCAGCGCTGATTTAGGAGGTAGAGGCAGGAAACACATAATTTCTTTTTAAAGATGGTTTTTTTTGTTTGTTTTTTGGTGTTTTCTTTTTCTTTTCTTTTTTTTTTTTTTTTTTTTTTTGAGACAAGGTTCCTATGTAGTTTTGGTGCCTGTCCTGGAACTAGCTGTTGTAGACCAGGCTGGCCTCGAACTCACAGAGATCCGCCTGCCTCTGCCTCCCGAGTGCTGGGATTAAAGGTGTGCGCCACCACCACCCAGCTAAAGGCAGGGTCTTCTATAGTTCAAGTGAGTAGCCAAGTGAACACCTACCTGATCCTTCTGCCACTATTCAAAAATTACAAGTATAAGCCTCACCTGACACCCGTGGAAAATTCCAGCCACTCTTATTGTGGTGGCAGTGTTGGTGATGGTGCTGGCCATGGAACCTAGGCATGTTAGGTGAGTACTCTACCGCCAAGCCACATTTCCACCTTTTTTACTTTTTTTGTTTGTTTGTGAACTTGCTTTGTAGACCAGACTGGGCTTGAACTCACGGAGATCCACCTGCCTCTGCTCCCAAGTGCTGGGTTAAAAGCTTGCAGCCACCACTGTCCGGCTTGCAATTTTTTTAAAAAAAAATAATTCCTAGCTAGGAGTGTGGTTGCACACTCCTTTAATCCCAGCACTCCAGAGGCAGGGGCAGGTGGATCTCTGAGTTCAAGGCCAACCTGGTCTACCGCGTTGAGTCCCAAAATAGGAAGGGATGCACAGAGAAACCCTGTATTGAAAAACCAAACGTGGTCTGGAGAGATGACTCAGTGGTGAAAAGCAGTGCTGCTCTACCAGAGGACCCGAGTTCAAGTCCCAGCACCCACCACAGGGCAGCTCACAACTGGCTGTAACTCCCTCCAGTTCCAGGGGATCTGACACCCTCACAAAGACAGACGTGCACACGCCAATGCACATAAAATAAGAATAAATAAGTCATTTAAAAAAAAAGCAATTCCAGTCTCCCACCCCTCATCTATTTATTCTTTATCTTTTGTTTTTGTTTTTGTTTTGTTTTTCGAGACAGGGTTTCTCTGTGGCTTTGGAACTAGCTCTTGCAGACCAGGCTGACCTTGAACTCACAGAGATCCGCCTGCCTCTGCCTCCCGAGTGCTGAGGGCTACCACCGCCCAGCTATTCTTTGTCTTTTTTGTCTGTCTTGCAGCAGCCATAGTAAACAAAGGCAGTAGTAGCAAGGTCCTAAAGTCTAGGAAACGAGTTTCCCACATACTCTCCCTCCGGATCTAATCCTTATTATGGGCCTCTTATAAAGGGCTCACAACCCCTCTTCCTTCCTGAGGGCTTTTTATTTAAGTCTCAAGCAGGCTACAGCGGCTTTGAACTTGTGTGGCTAAGGATGACCTTGAACTGAAGAGCCTCCCACTTCCACCTGAGGAATGCCAGAATCACAGGTGTGTGCCACAGCGCGCCATACCTCCAATAATATTATTTGAGGCAGGTATGAAATGAGTCATGGATCCGACAAGTAACGAGATTTGCTTGAGGCCACACAGCGCACCAGCAAAGACTTTGCCGCATTGCAAAGCATCCACAGGTACCAAGGATTAGGGTGTGCAGACTGCAGGAATCCCAATTTTCAGTTAGTGGAGGGTACAGCCGAGGTCTTCTTGACGCTAATTTACCCAACCACAGAGCTATGTGTCAAAACTGATCCAAGCAAGGAATTTGTCAAGGGGTTGATGAGAAAAGGAGGGGTGAGATCACATCCCTCACCCCTCCCAGGCTGTGCCCAGGGTGGTCTCGGGTAGAGGCCAAACTGGTGCGCCCAGATCCTGACGGGCGGCGCCCACGGTGTCAAAGGTTAGTAGAGGTTAGTAGAGGATGACTTGGACCGCGGGGGCGGACGTGCGGGGAGACTTTGAGCCCCACACGAAGGAACAAGGTCCGGGCGCCTGGGAGGCTGCAAGGGAGGAGGCCCAGCACCAAGCCAGCCAGCTCTCCTGCCCTCCCCTCACCTAGGGCGGGGTGGGGGTGGGGGCACCGCGGGGACTAGGCCAAACGAGCACGTCCCCTGCTGAGCAGACGCCTCGATCTCCGGGCGGCCGACTCGGAGCCCCTCTGCCAGCCTCACCGCTTGGCAGCACCCAGGGACCGCAGCCGCAGCCTCCCACCCGGGAGCGCTAAGGCTCACTGGGCAACCGGGTGGGTGCGACCTCCAGACTCCCGCTGGGGGGCGCCGCTGAGCACCCCGCTCCGCTTGGGGTTTGGGAGACCCAACCCAGCACCGCCCGTCTGGGCAGGGGGCTCGGGTCGCTTAGGACCAGATACCCGAAAGCTGGGGAGCGGGACTCCCGCACCCCAAGACCTGCCTCTCGAGCTCCCTTGTCCGCTCCGCGGGCCCTGTGCTCTCCACCCCAACCTGCTGGTGCAGAGCCGCACCGCCGTTCCCGCTCTGTCCTTGGAGGGTGTGGAAGGGTGGGTTTGGGGCCGGGGGCGGGTCTGGGGGCGGACCCGGAGGCGGGGCTGTCTCTGCGGCAGGGCCCAGTTCGGCTCCCCCGGTCTCTCTCTGTCTCTCCTCCTCCCTCCTCCTGCTCCGGGCGGAGCCCGGCATGGGGGGGCCGGCGCCCGGCAGGCCAGGTACGGTGATGTAGAAACTGGGGAGGCTTCATGCGGGGAGGTGGTGATGGGGGGGACTAGGGGCAGGGAGGATTGGCGGGGCGAGAGGCGGAGACACCCAGGATAGCAGGACAAGGGGAAGAGGAGGGGGTGCCCCGGGAACCTGGGGCCTTTGGATGGAGAGGGGGGGGGGGATGAAGCAGGCCAGGTTTGGAACAAACTGGGGAAGGAGGAGGACGGCTGTGAGGAGGGGCTCCAGGGAGGAGACGTGAGGCTGAAGGCGAAAGGGAGAGAGTGTGTTTGGGGGAAGGGACGCAAAAGCGCAGGTAAGGAGGCCGCAGCCCAGAAGGTTGCCATGGGGCCAGACTGGAGACCCCCGCCCCCGCCCCCGCCAGGGTGGGATTCAGGGGCGGGACTACTTAGGGGAAAGCCGGGGTTCTCCCAAATCCTGAACGGAAAGAAGGTAGATTTGATTTGGGCCATCAGCAAGAGGAGGGAGGCAGAAACCATTGCTGAAGGACCAGGGTGCTCGAATAGAGGTGGACGGAGGTCCAGGCCCAGGATTGGAAAAGCGGGCACTCCAGGGAGTGAAGGTAGATGGATGGGTGGGATTTTAGTTGCCCAACTCAGTCTCACCATCCTTCCTTCTGCATCCCCACCCTGTCCTGACGATCCCCCATTAAGCCTCAGGGCCCAAGAGAGGGTAGCAAACCTAACTGCCCCCCCCTTCCCTAGCTGGGTGCAATGTACGCAAGTAGGCCCTGAGCACAACTCCTTGTCCGTAGGTGTGACCAGTTCCATAGCAGATTTGTGTGCTAGAGGTCTGTGTGTGTCGGTGGGTGTGTCGGTGGGTGTTTATGTCTGTGTTCGCTGTTCCTGGGTTTGTGTTTACCTATGCCCCTCTATGTCTGCCCCAGTTTGTAGGTACATCTGTGGCGGGGTACTGTGTCTATACGTACTGTGTGCCTACAGAGTTGCTGTATGTTTGTGTGGTCTGTGGGGCTCTGGTGGTTCAGGATGTATTTACACAGGATGGGGATCGGTGTTAACCTGATCTCTCCAGAGTGGCCCCGAACACCTTTGTCAGGGTGTGTGACTCTGCACACACACACGCTCGTACGTCTGTCTGTCTGTCGTCTGTCTGTCTGGGAGGGGTCCCATAGACTGTACTGGATATTCTGCGCCTGTGTTTTCCTCCTCGGGAGACCCAAATCATGTCTCTGCCCCTTCTCCTCCCTCCCCAACCCTCTCTTCCCTTGTCTCCTTCTCACCTGTCCCCCTTCTCAAGTGGATCCAGGACCCAGGGAGGGCCGCCCCCCGGACCTGGTGGCGTTAAGCAGGGCCCCTCAGCCCCCACCTCTTGCCCCACGACATGAACCTTCTCTACCGAAAAACCAAGCTGGAGTGGAGACAGCAGCACAAAGAAGAGGAGGCCAAAAGGAGGTAAGGCCCTAGCCTGTCCCTCGGCCTGTTGCACAGTCCCCTGGGCCACAACCCCTCCCCTCCTGGAGCCCATCGGCCTTGTCGCTGATGAGAGCTCTTTTCCCCAGTTGGTTTTTGACTTAGCACAGAATGGCTGCCAGTGTCCATGCTTGGTTCCAGTCTTGTTCCTGGCTCCCTGAGAGAGGGGTATGGCTAGGGCATGCCTTCCAGCTTTGGAGAGAGCCCTGTTGGCTTTTCTTTATGCCTATGGGCCCCGAGTCCCTCCCCAATTCTCTTTTCTGTTATTCTAAGGCTGGCTGCTGGCTTTCCCCTGTCACCTGATCTTGGAAAGGGCAGGCCCCTCTGTCCTCACAGGGTCTAGGGAGAGGGGGGTCATTTTAGGGGCCTCGAGACCATTCGTGTGTCTCACCCAGTCTCCTCTCGTGGAGGAAGTGACTGACTAAAGAGGTGTGTGTATGTGTGTGTGTGTGTGTGGCCTTAGGGGATTTATAGGCTAAGTCCTACAGAAGAGCAGGTGGAGACCCTCATACCCCCCACTCTTGCATCCCTCCCAACTCTTTCTCCTTGCCCTCCCAGGAACCCAGGCCTAGCCTCTCTCAGCTTCCTCCTCCTCTTTTCCCTTTGACTGCACAGCCTCTTGGAGCCTGAGTCAGAACCACCTCCCAGCTCCCTTCTCCCTCCTCGCAACTGTGGAGTTTAATTCTTGTTGTTAATTAGATTAATCAGAGCGATCACTACAGCGATCTCTCCCTAATGAAGGGTTAGTAGACAGGGCCTTAATGGGAGCCCACCCCACAGCAGGCAGCGCTCCCCTCTTCTCTGCCAGCCGCCCCCCCCTTCACTCACCCAGGACAGGGAAAGGGAATAGGAGTGAGCTGGGGAGGTAGAGAGAGAGAGAGAGAGAGAGAGAGAGCGCAAGCGAGCAGGAGAGGGGGAGAGAGGGGGGGAGAGTGCCCAGAGAGGCCTAGTGATTCAGTCATCACACCCTGTGTCTGGGAGAGATGGCCTGTAATGTGACAGGGGCCACAGTAGCTGGGCATGAAGGGAGGCCGGAAGCCAGGTGTGGGCTAGCATGTGAGGGGAGTCACAGGGGCAGGTGTGTCTGCTTGTCTGGCAGGTGGCTGTTGCCTGGACTGTATCTTTCTCCATGGAAGATACTGTGTGCCAGTTAGGTGGTCGGTCAGCCGCAGGGAGACCGTCTTACATATATACCATTTCTTTCCTTTCTCACCCCCTAGTGCTTGGCTTTCCTTAAATCCAAAGAATCAGCATTCCTGCCTTAGACCTTCAGATGTCCCTATCCCGGGCTCCTATCCTCACTGGGGAAACAGTTATTCTGCTCTTGAAAAGCCGTCTCCTCCTGAGACAGAGGAAGGCAAGTTGGAGGCCTGCTGTCTAACTTCTGTTCCATCTTGTCTTCTTTTCTCCCCAGCTCCAGTAAGGAAACAGCCCCTACAGCCCCAGTGGGGCCTGGGGCTGTCCCAGGGCCTGGGGTCCGAGTGCGGGACATAGCCTCGCTTCGAAGGTCCCTCAGGATGGGTTTCATGACGATGCCCGCATCCCAGGAGCACACCCCTCACCCCTGCCGCAGTGCCATGGCCCCACGCTCTCTCTCCTGCCATTCGGTCGGCAGCATGGACAGTGTAGGGGGTGGGCCTGCAGGAGGCGGGGGAGGTCTCACAGAGGATGGTAGCACCCGAAGACCCCCGGCTAAGCCCCGGAGACACCCCAGTACCAAGCTCAGCATGGCAGGATCAGGGGCAGAGACACCGCCAAGTAAGAAAGCAGGTGAGACACCCACCCTGTTCTCCTAGTCCTCTTTGGAGGAAGCTGGCAGCCGGTAGGATCCATTCCAACCAAGGGGGGGGGGCCTCTGGGAGGGTTCATTCAGGCGAGAGCCAAGGAAGTGGAAGGTTCCATTCTCAAAAGGAATAGGGGGTTCCTTTTAGGTGGACCTCAGATGAACCATTCAAGGGCAGGAGACACTCCCTCAAAACAGCTCTTGGGAAAGGCCACAGGGGTGGGTGAGAATTGCAGATCCTGGGGTTGGTAGGGGGCTGAGGTAGGATGCTTCAGGCTACACGATGAGACCCAGTTTCGAAAAGCAAGCACACGAACAAAAACTTGAAGAAAAGACAAAAAGCAAATCAACGAAACCCTAAACACGATGGCCCAGGCCTCTAATTCCAGCACTCAGGAGGCAGAGGCAGGAGGACCTCTGAGTTCAGGGCCAGCCTGAACTAAATATTCAGGCTAGCCAAGGCTACAGAGTGGGACCCTATCTCAAACAAACAGCAAAACAAAAAAAAAAAGGAGAATGAAAAAAAGAGAAAAAGACTGGGAACTGCCTTGAGGGAAAGGAACCTAGTGGGCTCTGAGTGGAAGGTTGTCGGAAAGGTATCTAGATGAATATGTCCTTGAAGATGGGTCAAGAGGTCAGAAAGAAATTCTCCCCCTTTCCTGTAGAATGAGTTCAAGGTAAGTCTGGGCAGCTTAGAGGCCCTTTCTTTAAAGAGAAAAAAATTTATGTAAGAAAAATGCAGTGAGAGGCTGGGGTGTGACTCAGTGGTAGAGCACCTGCCTAGAATCCCCAGTGAGGGGCTGGGGTGTGGCTCAGTGGTAGAGCACCTGCCTAGAATCCCCCAGTGAGGGGCTGGGGGGCGTGGTCAGTGGTAGAGCATTACCTGGCATGTTAGATGCTCTGTATTCAATAATCTGCATTTCTTTTTCTCCTTCCTACCCTTCTTAGGCTCTCAAAAGCCAACCCCTGAGTGTCGAGAATCTAGCCGTAAGGTTCCGCCACAAAAACCCAGGCGAAGCCCCAACACCCAGCTGTCTGTGTCCTTCGATGAGTCTTGTGTCCCGGCCCCATGTCCTCGAGGGGGGAACCTGCCCCTGCAACGCCTCGGCAGGGCTTCTCGAGTAGCTGGAGACCTGGACGCAGGTGCTCAAGAGGAAGAGCCCGTGTACATTGAGATGGTGGGGGATGTCTTTCGTGGAGGTGGACGAAGTGGAGGAGGCTTGAGCGGGCCTCCTCTTGGAAGTGGAGGCCCAACCCCTCCAGCTGGTGCCGATTCGGACTCTGAAGACAGCGAGGCTATATATGAAGAGATGAAGTACCCCCTGCCTGAAGAGGCAGGAGATGGCAGAGCCAAAGGGCCTCCTCCATTGATGGCGCCCTCCCCTCCACAACAGCCTCATGTCCTCCAGCCCCACCCCCACCCTCACCGCCGTCCAGCTTCAGCCCTCCCAAGCCGGAGGGATGGGACACCCACCAAGACCACTCCTTGTGAGATCCCCCCACCTTTTCCCAACCTCCTTCAGCACCGGCCTCCACTCCTGGCCTTCCCCCAAGCCAAGTCTGCTTCCCGAGCCCCTGGCGATGGGGTCTCAAGGCTACCGGTCCTTTGCCACTCCAAGGAGCCAGCCGGTTCCACCCCAGCTCCCCAAGTGCCTGCACGAGAGCGGGAGACGCCTCCCCTGCCGCCTCCGCCTCCTGCTGCCAACCTGCTATTGCTGGGACCATCAGGCCGAGCCCGGAGCCACTCAACGCCATTGCCACCTCAGGGCTCTGGCCAGACCCGGGGGGAGCGGGAGCTCCCCAACTCTCACAGCATGATCTGCCCCAAAGCGGCAGGGGTACCGGCAGCCCACCCTGCCCCAGCTGCCTTGCTCCCCGGCCCCCCCAAGGACAAGGCCGTGTCGTACACTATGGTGTATTCTGCGGTGAAAGTGACCACACACTCCGTCCTGCCAGCTGGTCCACCCCTGGGTGTTGGGGAGCCAAAGACGGAGGAGATCTCGGTTCTCCATGGAATGCTTTGTGCCAGTTCGAGGCCCCCTGTACCAGGGAAATCCAGCCCCCATAGTGGGGCTATGGGTTCAGCAGCTGGGGTCCTGCACCACCGTAGCTGCCTGGCATCCCCCCACAGCCTTCCGGATCCAACTGCAGGCCCCCTGACTCCCCTCTGGACTTATCCAGCCACAGCAGCTGGCCTCAAGAGACCCCCTGCCTATGACAGTCTCAAGGCTGGGGGGGTGCTGAATAAGGGCTGTGGAATGGGAACACCATCTCCCATGGTCAAGATCCAGCTGCAAGAGCAAGGGACTGATGGGGGTGCCTTTGCCAGCATCTCCTGTGCCCATGTCATCACCAGTGCGGGGACACCGGAAGAAGAGGAGATGGGGGCCGCCTTTGGGGCAGGCTGGGCTCTACAGAGGAAGGTCCTGTATGGAGGGAGGAAAGCAAAGGACCCGGACAGTGAGTGAGGAGGGGGGATTGGGTGTGGGGGTGTTGCTGGTGGTTTGGGGTTAGGGGTTAAATATTGAAGGGAGGTATTTAGAAATGGCAGGTCTATTGTCCTGTCCAGGGAAGTTTTCTGGGAGACCAGATAGATGGGGATGGGGAACAGAATGAATGGGTGGGGGAGGGGAGATATCTCTGAATGTTCAGGGAAAGGTAAAAAGGTCTGGGACAGGGGCTAGGGGGGTGATCCAGCCACATCCTGCTCCACCCTCTGCCCCTCCCTTCCTTGGGCTGCAGGGGTGTGTGTTTGTGAGTGTGTGCACACTAGGAACTAAACACAGCTGCCTCCCAGCTATTACCATGGCAACCCATCCAGACAGGAGTGAGAGGAGAGGGAGGCCCCTACCGTTGCCAGGCAACGCAATGCTCTGCCAGGCCTGCTCTCAGAGATGGGCTTAGTTCACACACGGCCCTTCCCCCCACTCTATACACTCAATGTAACCCCCATACCCTCTCTCTGAGATCAGGATTTGGGATTCTCCCCACAGAGAGACAGCACCCCTGTTTTCCAGGGTGTTCATTCTGACCCTGTCTGGTCCTGGAGAGGTTTTAAAAACCAAAGCTAGGGTCGAGAAGGACCCTCTGGCCAGGGGAAGGGTTTTCTGAACAGAGCACATATATATGATTCTGAGTCCCAGTGACGGTAACAATGGGGAGAAAGGAAGGTGACAGGGCTGGGTCTGGGGTGGGTGTGTGTGCGCATGTGCGTGTGTTGAAGTGTGAGGTCGAGCCTCTGCCATTCCTGCTGGGATTCACTGAACGGCGACCCATGCTGTATTGCATGTGCCTGCTGGGGATAGAAAGGCCCCTCCCACCTGCGGGCACTGAGTTTTTTTGTTTGCTTGTTTGTTATCCCAGCAGAAGTCGAGGATGGTGCCCGGGCCTGGAATGGCAGTACAGAGGGTCCCGCCAAGGTGGAGCATGAGGACAGGGGCCAGGTGGCATCAGGGATTCCTGTGAGGAGCCAGGGGGCAGAGGGTCTGCTGGCCAGGATCCACCATGATCGAGGAGGGAGCCGCACAGCGTTGCCAGTCCCTTGCCAGACTTTCCCGGCCTGCCACCGGAATGGAGGTGACACCTTGCTCTCATACTCTATACAGAGATGGGTGGGTCAGGAATCTGCCAGGGTCCACCTGGGACCAGCCTGCCTGACTTCCTATCAACTCCATGTCTACAGTTATTAACCTTTGAACAGTATTTCTCGTACTTTGAATGGAACCCAGGAGTTCCCTCAAGCAAGGCAGGTGCTCTACCACCAAGCCACACCCCAGCCCCTCACTGGGGGATTCTAGGCAGGGGCTCTACTACCGAGCCACACCCCAGCCCCTCACTGGGGGATTCTAGGCAGGGACTCTACCACTGAGCCACATCCCCAGCCTAGATCCCTGAATCTCAACACTGTATCTCCATCTCCTTTCTTTTCATGAAGCAGGGGACAGTTTGGCCTACAGCCTCTTCAGGGAGGTGAGGGACCAGACTTCTGTAGGTCTCTCTTCTCATTTCTGGTTTCTGGGCCTAGATTTCACAGGAGGGTACCGCCTGGGTCGCTCTGCCTCCACCTCTGGAGTCCGTCAGGCTGCGCTCCATACCCCTCGGCCCTGCAGCCAGCCCAGGGTTGCCCTGAGTCAGGTGAGCATCTGGTCTTTGTTTTATCTTTGAAGGAGCAGCAAGAGAAGGCTTGGGTATGGAAAGAAAGGATAGACCCACTCACTCACCCGTATAATCTAATCTCTGACCAAAAAAAGCTGAGGAAAAAAAAATTCATCTGGAGTTAGTTGGGCTACGTAAAAAAAATCCTGCCAGGTGGTGGTGGAACACACCTTTAATCCCAACATTTAGGAGTCAGAGACAGGTGGATTTCTGTGAGTTCAAGACCAGCCTGATCTACCAAGTGAGTTCCAGGACAGGCTCCTACAGAGCCTACAGGGAAACCCTGTCTCAACAAAACAAAACAAATCCTGTCTGAAAATACCAAATTAAAAAATACTAAATAGAGTAAGAAAGAGATCATGGCACTATAAGGCACGTCCCTGTGACCCCAGTTTGGGAGGTGGGAGCAGGAGGATTGGGAGTTCAAGATCATCCTTCCTAGGCTACATATTGAGTTCCAGCCCAGCCTACAAGAAAAAAAAAAAAACCCAGAAAGAAAAAGGGGGTACAGAGATGGCTGGACAGTTAAGAGCATATCTCCCCGCCCCCTGCGAAGGACCAGAGTTCAATCCCAGCACCCCACATTGTACACTTCACAACCGCCTCTAACGCCAGTTCCAGGGGCTCCAATGTCTTCTGGCCTCCAAGTCCAAATGTATAGCATATACTCACACAGGCACATACACAAATAAATGAAAAATCTTAAGAAGAAAGTGGGCTGGGAAATGGCTCTGTGGGTAAAGGCGGTTGCCACCAAGCCTAAGAACTGAGTGAGTTTGGTCCTCAGAAGCCACGTGGTGGAAGGAGGGGACAGACACCCAAAAGTCTTCTGACCTCTGTGAGCTGTGGCGTGGGCCAGCCAGTCCCTCAAACATAAAATAAATGACATGCTTTTAATTTTTTTTAGTAAATAAATAGGAAAGGAAGATAAATGAAAGAAAAGGGAGAAAAAAAATCAGACTGGGACTAACCAGTGGACCTGCACAGGCTGAAGGAAACAGGAACTAAAGACAAAAATAGACAGGATAGGATGGGGCTGGGTAGCATGGTCACCTAAGCAGGGCCCTGGGTGGTGGCCAGTCTGGGCCGTGACTGTCTACGGGTACCTTTAGTGGTTTAGAAAAGACCCCCTTCGAGGACAAATTTGAAAAATGCCTGTCTGGTCTGGAATGACTAGTATTTTTGTTTAGTTGGTTTTTGGCTTTTTTTGTTTGCTTGTTTTTGGAGACGATGAAGGATCTCATGGTCTTCTAGAACAAGATCTTCTTTTTTTATTTTTTGTTTGTTTGTTTTGTTGGTTTTTTGAGACAGGGTCTCTCTGTGTAGCCCTGGCTGTCCTGAAACTCACTCTGTAGACTAGGCTGGTCTAGCATTCAGAGATCCTCCAGCCTCTGCCTCCCAAGTGCTGGGATCAAAGGCGTGGACCACCACATCCTGATACATTTTACTTTTTTTTTTTTTTTTCTATATTATGTAGTCCTGGCTGGCCTGGAACTCATGTAGATCAACCTGGCCTCAAACTCATAAATCCACCTTCCCAAGTACGGGGATTCAAGGCTATGATAAAAGGCACAGTCCACTAACCCCAACTTTTTCATTTGTTTGTGATGGTTTTATTCATAAATTTCAGACTGACCTCCAGCTCACTAAGTAGCTGAGGGTGACCTTGAACTTCTGATTCCCAGAATGCAGGGATTACAAGAATAGGCCCCACGGCCTGATTTAGGAGGCGCTAAGCTTTTGAACCTAGGGCTTGGCCAGTGCTAGGCCATCACTCTATCAACTGAGGGACACTCTTAGCATCACAAGGTCTTTTCTTTGATAATTTCACATATGTATATTATACATTTTGATTACTCCCATCACCCCCACGCAACAATCTCTCTCCCATACTTGTCATCCCCCAGCTCCTCTGGCCCACGTTCCTGTCTTTCTGTTTTGTTGGAAAACGGGGTCTTTTTTTTTTTTTTTATTGTTTTTGTTGTTTTGGTTTGGTTTAGGTTTTTGGGTTTTGTTTTTGTTTCTTTGAGACAGGGTTTCTCTGTGTAGCCCTGGAACTCACTCTGTAGACCAGGCTGGCTTCTTAGGGCCAGGCAAGCCTCGTCTAACACCAGAGTGCATCACTGGGGAAAGGGTGCCCCAACTGGAGACCTGTCCCATCACACCCACAACCTGGGAAAGAGGACCCGCAGCCAGACCTGGGGGAGGGTTTGTTTCTACAGGAGGTCGTTGGTTTGGGCACAAGGTCCTTGACATCCCCTGTCGCACATATTTTTCTTTCTCTGGGGTTCCTGGCACAGACCCACCCTGTGCTGCCTCTGCCCCTGCCGCCCCAGCCCGCCCGGGAGCGCGACGGCAAGCTCCTAGAGGTGATTGAGCGCAAACGCTGTGTGTGCAAGGAAATCAAGGCACGTCATCGTCCGGACCGGGGGCTCTGCAAGCAAGAGAGCATGCCCATCCTTCCCAGCTGGCGGCGGGGCCCTGAACCCCGCAAGTCCGGCACCCCACCCTGCCGCCGGCAGCACACGGTCCTGTGGGACACTGCCATCTGAGGATGCAGGGGCGGCTTGGGACGCCTGGATTGGAAGGGGAGGAAGCCTGCCCAGGTCTACTTGAGACTTGAGAGATGGAGGGATTAGGAGAGAGGGTTCTTACTAGGCCCATCGTGGGGACTTGAGGTGCCAGTAGCATCCCAAGAAATTTGGGGGAGGAGGAGGGTTTGCTTGATGTTGGAAGGAAGGGTCTGAGCGTGTAGATCCCTCTTCTTGAAGCGAAGGCCAAGGTGGAGATCACCATGGGAAAAGGTGGGGTTTGGAGGAAGTTGGGGGTGGGGCATATAGGAGATTGACTGGAGCGACAGGGAAACTAGCTCTTTTATTGAGAGCCCGGGGGAGCGGGGAAGGGTATTTATTTTGTTATTTATTTTAGTCTGGAGGGCAGTTCTGGGCTCTTCTGACCTACACCTGAGTAGGAGTTGGAGACCCGAGGCTAAATTTGCACTCTCCCCAAGGCCAGTGCCTAAAGACCTCCGCCATCCTTGCCCAGCTAAAGTGGGGGGATGGGTCAGCTTGGGGAGCAGTCAGAAGGCAGAGGTTCAGACAGTGACAGTATTTCTAGTTTTCCCAGAATTTGGTAGTGAGTGTGGTCTGCTGTGAAACAGGCATTTTATTTAGTTCTGGGGTAAGGGTCTAGCCAGGGATGGGTTGGGACGATGGGGAAAGAGGGAAAACTTAAGTGGGTGGAGGGGGCGGGGTATTTATTTAAATTAAAAAAAAAAAGCTGTCAGGAACTTTTTTTAAATTCCTTTCTTTTCAGAATAATATATTAAAAGACTCATGATCCAAGAGCTGGCTCCTTCTATTTCCCCGTGTGCTCTGTCTTGTACACGTGCTCCTTTTCCCACGATGCCCTGGGTGGGTGGGAGCCGCCCTCATCCGTCACACGGAAAGGCGGAGTTTCAGGTAAGTGGGAAGTCCATCATGCTGTCCGTCCCTTAGTTTGTGTGGGTGATGAGTGCAGGTGTGTGTGCCCCCAGTGTTATGCACGTATGTGTTTGTAAGTATGCACCCATGAGTGTGGAAGTCAGAGATTGGTCTCGGAATCAGTGAACCTGGAGCTCATCAGTTCTGATTCTGATAGACTAGCTGGCCCGGAAGCTCCAGGGATCTGCCTGTGTCTACCTGGGGTCACGGGTGTGAATGCCTGCTTTTTGCTTGGGAGCCTGACACTCAAACTCAGCTCCTTATGCTTGCTTGACAAAAACTTGATCAGCTGAGCCATCCCCGCTGTCCCCCACCCCACCGCCGGTCACTCCATTCTTCCTGAGCTTTGCTGTGTTCTGGCTGCGCACTGGTGCAGAAGGAATGCTCAGACCCAGGAGGTTTGCACTCTGCTGACCTTGTAGTCCTCCCCGGGAGCTGAAACTCCCAGACTCCCGTAGATTCAGCTGCAGGACTAACGGAGGAGAAGAGGGCTGTTGGTCACGGGACAGGTGAGGATGCTGGGGTTGTAAATTTGCAGTAGAGCATTTGATCAGAATCTCACAGGGAAGGGATTGGGGCGTAGGTCAGCAGTAGCATTCTTGCTCAGAATCTCCTAGTGAGGGGCTGGGGATGCGATTTAACACTTGTCTACATTCGTTCCACGCCTAAGGCTCAATCACCTACACCACCAGTAACAAATAATGATGAGATTATTAAAAAATCATGACAGCGCTGTGAATTTTCAGAATTGAGGAAACTCCAATTAGGAATTAATTAATGGCCTGGCGATGGTGGCACACGCCTTTAATCCCAGCCCTCAAAGACTACTCAAAAAAAAAAGAAAGAAAGAAAGAAAGAAAGAAAGAAAGAAAGAAAGAAAGAAAGAAATTAATGCTAGTTTGAGAGGGGCAGTGGGGTGCAGTTCTGCAATCCCAGCCTTTGGGGAGGTGGAAGGAAGAGCCAAAATTCAAGGCCTGCCTGAGCTATATAACAAGACCCTGACTTAAAAATGCCTAGCTAGAAAATGAAGAGAAGACAGGTTTGGTGGTGCAGGCCTCCAATCCCAGCCACAGAGAAAGGCTGGAGAGTCAGTGCTCAAGGTCAAAGCGAGCTGAGGCCCTGCAAAGAACTGGACAAGACCAAGACCGGTGATGACTCAGGGGTTAAGAACACTTACAGCTCCTACACAGCACCTGTGTTTGCTTCCTGGTACCCACATACCGGTTCCTAGCTGTCTATAACTCCAGTTCCAAGAGATCTAACACCTTCTCTTGGGATCCAAAGGCACCAGGCATGTATACAGTGCATATACCATACATACAACTGGGCAGTGGTGGCTCATGCCTTTAATCCTAGCACTCAGGAGGCAGAGGCAGGTGGATCTTTGTGAGTTCGAGACCAGCCTGGTCTACAAGAGCTAGTTCCAGGACAGGCACCAAAGCTACAGAGAAACCTTGTCTTGAAAAAACAACAAACCAGCTGGGTGAAGGTGGCGCATGCCTTTAATCCCAGCACTCGGGAGGTAGAGGCAGGTGGATCGCTGTGAGTTCGAGACCAACAGGCTCCAAAGCCACAGAGAAACCCTGTCTCGAAAAAGCAAAAAAAAAAAAAAAAGAAAAAACAACAAATCAAAAAAAACCCCACAAAAACATACATACATACAGTCAAAATATATATATATACACATAATATACACACACATATATTTTATATTGTAATATGCATAGTATTTTTATTATAAATTTATTTATTTGGAAAATAAAGGGGCTTGATAAGGTGGCTCAGCAGGTAAACTGCCTTGCTGCCAAGTCTGATGGCCTGACTTTGATCTCCAGGACCCCCATAAAAGGAGAATCAGCTCCCACAGGCTGTTATATGACCTCCAAGTGCACATTATACACCACACTCACATAGCTATAGAGCGAAAGGAAAAAGAAAACTAAATAGTGCATTAATAACGCCATCAAGAGTCATAGTGTAGGACTGGGCACAGTGGCGCACACCTTTAACCCCAGCACTCAGGAGGCAGAGGCAGGCGGATCTCTGTGAGTTTGAGGACAGCCTGGTCTACATAGTGAGTTCCAGACCAGACAAGACTCCAATAGTGAGATCTTGTCTCAAAAAAATAAAAAAAATCAGAATATGGGCCCGGCGATGTAGCTCAGATGGTGTTTGCCGCATACATCAGAGCCCTGAGCGAGGTCACAGTGAGTGTGAAGCCTGTAATAAAAAAAAAAATTATTATACAGCTGTATAATAACTATCATTATTGTGTTATATATAAACAGTAACGTTAACAAATATATTAAAGTATATTTAATAAGAAATAGATTAATTAATAAAACCAACATTTTGTAGAGTCATTTTAAAAAAGGAAATCTAGAGGGTAAATTCCTGTTTATAACACACACATCCATACCCCCTAAACCCCATACCCCCCATACACTCATACCCACACACACCCAAACCCCCACACCCATACCCACACATACACACACCTATACCCCCCACACCCTATACCCCCTTAACCCCATATACACTCATACCCACACATACACACATCTATACCGCCCCACACACACACCCCATACCTCCCACAACTCCCACCCCAGGCTGGAAAGTGACTCAGCAGATAAGGGCACTGGTTTCTCCTGTAGAGGACCCAGGTTTGGTTCCTAGCAGCTTCGAGGTTCACGAACATCTGTAACTCCAGCTCCATGGCACGTGACGTCATTCCTCCTCATGTGTGACCTCGTGATAAACAGGACATAGGAGGCAAACACTCATAGATAAAATGCGTAAGTCTAAAATTAAAACTCACTACATTAAAAAACAACAAGCACCCGGTGTGATGGCTCGGAGGGTAAAAATGCTTGCTGCCAAGCCCGGTGAGCTCCGTCCCATCCCCAGAACCCGCACAAAGGTGGCTGGAGAAAATGGACTCTGCAGAGTTGTCCTCTGGCCTTGACAGGAACACCGTGATCAGGATGCGCGCACACACACAATAAATATCTTCAGATAAAAGGGTAATTTATTTGTTTGAATAACCAGGAGTAAGGACTTGGCCGTACATTTCAATAGCTTAATAACAAAAGATGACAGTTCTCAAATGAATTTCCCATAGCCCTAAGGGACTCATTTAGGAAACCCGATAAAATTGGAACGTTCATCCAGAATGATAATGGGGAAAACCAGAACATTCTGAAACAGAATAACAGGGTGACCTGCCTTCCTGAACGCTGAAACATAAAATCGGAACATGTCGGCCCTACAACAGAACTCAAATATCACATAACTCCTCGGAATAAGAAGCCCTGAGAGACCCTGGCATCCGGCACTTACCGGAAAGGGGGCTGTTAGAAAGTAGTTCGGAAAGCGGTAGCACGCGCGTCATCCCAGCATTCAGAGGGTAGAGGTAGCAAGATGAGAAGT
>NW_026068242.1:110965-161954 GCF_014885135.2 Alexandromys fortis
GAGAGAGAGAGAGAGAGAGAGAGAGAGAGGTGTGCCAGGCTGAGTATGAGAAGGTGAGAGAACAACTACAGGTCCTATCCTTGCCTTTTCCCTTGCTTGATTTATTTATTTTCTGTGCATTACTGTTTTGCCTGCATGTTTCTCTATCTGTATGAGGTTGCTGATTCCCCGGGAGCTGAAGCTACAAACAGTAGTGAGCTGCCATGAGGGTGCTGGGAATTGAACCTGGGTCCTCTGGAAGAGCAGCCAGTGCTCTTCACCACTGAGCCATCTTTCCTGCCCTGACTCTTTCCCTTGCTTGAGATGGGGCTTCTTTGTTCTTCATCTCACACAGCCCAGACCAAACTCAAACTTGCTACTTCGCCAAGGATGACCTTGAACTAACTCCCTGCTCTCCTTCTGATTGCTGGGATTTCAGGGGTTCTGGGGATCAAACCGCAGGCTTTGTGCATGTTAGGCAAGCACTCAACAACTGAACCGTTCCCAGTCCATCTGTGTTTCTTTTCACTTTTTAGATGATTTTTAATTACGTGTATGCATGTATGTCTTGCACATGGGTGTGCACGTGAGTGTAGGTGCCCTCCGAGGCACTGGGTCTCCAGGAACTGGAGTTACAGGTGGTTGTGAGCTGCCTGATGTGGATGCTAGAAACTAAACTTGGGTCCTCTGCAAGAGCAGAATGTGCTCCTAACCACTGAGATATCTCTCCTGCCTTCCCCAACACCTAGAAAAGTTAATTTAGAGTCAGGTGGTAGTGATCCATGTCTTTAATCCCAGCACTCAGGAAGCAGAGGGAGGCAGATTTCTGAGTTTGAGGCCAGCCTGGCCTATGGAGCAAGTTCCAGGACAGGTAGGGCTACACAGAGAAACCTTATCTGGAAAATAAATAAATAAATAAACAAACAAACAAACAAATAAATAAATAAAAAGTTCACTTAGGACCAGGGAAATGGCTCGGCAGGCAAAACAGATGCTTGCTGCCCGGGTTGCTGACCTGAGTTTGATCCCTGGAACTCACAAGTGGGAAGGAGAGAATCAACTGCTACAAACTGTCCTGTGCCCTCTACACACAAGCTGTGACGTGCGGGTGCCCACACGCATTCATACACAAAATAAATAAATGTAATAAAAATCTAACGTTTCTTTACGTCATGTGTAGTGGCTCACTTCGCAGGGACTTTGGATGCTGAGGCAGGAGGATCACCCTGGGTAAGGTCAGCCTCGACTACATAGTTCCAGAACAGCATGGATTATAGAATATGACCCTATCTCAAAAAAAAAAGTGTTTTCTCACTTTGGCAGCATATATACTAAAGATGAGAACGACACAGAGGAGATTGGCATACCCCTGTGCAGAAAGACACGCAAATCCATCAGGTGTTACATACTTCTTCCCCTTTTTCTCTTGCCTGCTTCGGTTTTTCAGGTGTTACATACTTCTTCCCCTTTTTCTCTTGCCTGCTTCGGTTTTTTTTGAGACAGGGTTTCTCTTTGTAGCCCTGGCTGTCCTGGAACTCTAGAGGTCTACCTGCCTCTGCCTCCTTCCTGGGTGTTGGGATTAAAGACTTGAACGACCACTGGGCACAGCTGTGTTTCATATTTTTTCAACTGGGTCTTGGCAGATGCATCTGGAGGCGGGCTATTGCTCTGTAAAGACATTTAATAAAATACTGCCCAAAGACCAAAACAAACAAACATTTACCAGGCAGTGGTGGTGGGTGCCTTTAATCCCAGCACTCGGGAGGCAGAGGCAGGCGGATCTCTGTGAGTTCGAGGCCAGCATGGTCTACAAGAGCTAGTTCCAGGACAGCTAGGGCTGTTACACAGAGAGACTCTGACTCAAAAACAAAACAAACAAAGAAAAAACAACAACTAAAAAACCACCCACGGGGCTGGAGAGATGGCTCAGCGGTTAAGAGCATTGCCTGCTCTTCCAAAGGTCCTGAGTTCAACTCCCAGCAACCGCATGGTGGCTCACAACCATCTGTAATGAGGTCTGGTGCCCTCTTCCTGCCTGCAGGCATACACACAGACAGAATATTGCATACATAATAAATAAATAAAATAAATATTTTAAAAAAGATTTATTTAAAAAAACACCCACTGGGTTGGGTAGCTGATGATATTACGGGATTTTATTAATTTGGGGCATGATAAACTGTTGTGGCCATGCGTCCTTAAGAGAGAGCCCTAAACTGGTGCTGAGCCATGAACAAAACAACTTGTATGCGGTTTGGCATTTGCTTCAAAATAAAATGGGAATAGAAGATGCCCATGGTGGCCATGGGTAATCCCTGGAGGGAGGACAATGGGCACATGGGTGTTCACTGAAAATGTTTTGTCTGAAAATGAGTCTGTTTGAAATTTTCCACAATCTTCAGAAGGGTTTAAGTCAGCATGATGAGCCAAACTCTTTCCTCCTTTGGAAAAAAAAAAACGAGGGCTGGGAATATATAGTCTAGGAAGTCCTTCTTGTAATAGACAACACTGGTTCTAAAAATGTCCCCTCTCCCTTTTTTTTGAGACAGTCTTAGGTAGCCCAGGCTGGCCTCAAAATATAGCCCAGGATGACCTTGAATGTCTGATCCTTCTGCCCCCCCCCATCTCCTGAGCACTGAGAGTATAAGCCACCATGACCGATTTACGCACTGTGGGGACTGAACCTCGTGCTCCAGGCAAGCTCATTAAACACTGTACCAACAGAGTCATTTACCCAGCTTCTAAAAAAATAATCCCCTTCGTGTTTACAGAAGCAATGTCTGCGAGAAGCAGAAAATGTCCAGGTGCTGAGACGCAGAGCTACAACAAGCTACTTCCACCACCCACAAGTTACAGCTTACTGTATATGACAGAAAGCATTCTCCGTATATGTATATGTAGGCTAAAACCAAATATGGCCACTCAGCGCGTTTTAAGAGGTATTTATAGTTGGGCAGTGGTGGCGCACGCCTTTAATCTCAGCACTAGGAAGGCAGAGGCAGGAGGATCTCGGTGAGTTCGAGGCCAGCCTGGTCTACAAAGCGAGTTCCAGGACAGCCAGGGCTACACAGAGAAGCCCTGTCTCGGAAAAAAGAAAACGTATTTATTTGTTAATATTGTGGAGGAGAGGGGCTTGAGGGCCAGGGCATTGGTGAGGAGGTCAGCTCTCTCCTCTCGCCTTGCTGGAAGAATGCAGTCTGGGAAGGACTTGGGGAGGGGCGCTCCATCTATACATCCCTGGGGAGGGGTCATCCCCGAGTGGTGCAGACCCTCCAGGGTAGCTGCCTTCAGGTGATGCACACTCCTGTTCATAACCTCCACTGCTGTGTAAGGAAGCGCAAGAGACTCGCTGGTCCCCACGTGAACGCTGGAATCCTGTCTCCTTCCTTGGCTGGCCTGTCTTTGGTACCTTAGGAGGGTGAGTAGATGTTTACATCTCTCCCAGGGAAGGAATTTTCGGCAATAGTTCACACTTTTGACTCTCACACCTCTGTGGCAAGCACTTGACCCACTGAGCCATCTCTCCAGCCCCTCCATATTCCTTTGGTTTTAGTATTTATTATATCACTTATTTACATTTGTGGACGAATAGGTGTGTGCAGGTGCACACGTGCCACCGTGCGAATGGAGGTCAGAGAGCACCTTGTGGGAGTCACTTCTCTCCTCCCATCATGTGGGCCCCTGAGAACCAAACTCAGGCCATCAGCTGTGATGGCAAGTGCCTTAACCCCTGAGTGACAATGTTGGACCTGATTTTAAGACCAAGTTTCAGGCAGCTCAGGTTGGCCTTGAATTTCTGATCCTCCTGCCTCCACCCTCCCCAATACTAGGGTTACAGGAATGAACCACCACATTGGGTTATTTTCATTGCCCTGACCAGAGGAATAGCTTGGGCTAGTTGTGCTGGAAGAACATAGAATCCTAAAGAGCTTGGTTGCATGCTCCAAACACCACCTAACATTCACCGGAAGTGGGAGCTAGAGGATCCCAGCACCTCCCGATCTTGCCTTGGTGTCCCTTGCGCGTGCACCAGCAGAGCGATAGCCCACTCTGCTTGTCCGGCTTCCGGTCCTCTGTCACCTTCATGAGTGTTGTCTGCGCTCTTGCAGCCCACTTTGTCCTCCCTCACCGTCACCACTCTGACAATCTCTGGTTACCAAAAATGGCTGACAGCCAGAACTCACAGGTCTGAAGTCCCAGAGATGGCGCTGCCACCATATCAGAAACTTTCCACTGACCAGATGGTGACCTTTGTGTGTGGCATTCCTTCCTTAAAGCTCAGGGAGGGGTGGGACGGGATGGGGACAGGCACACTTCCAGAAACTTCAGTCATGAGGGGGAAACCTGGAAAAATTAGAACCAGAGGGGAAAGTTTTAAATATAAGCATTATTTATTTGGCAGCCCCTTTCCTATCTGTATTGACTGAGTTCATCTAGTAACTTAAAAGAAATATTTGCGTTTGGGTCATAAACTGCCATGGTTGGTCTACTAAAGACATAAAGGTAAAATAATGTTGGGAAACACTCCCTCTTCCTCCTTTTCTGCATTTTAAGGTTGGGCTGGGTGAGCAAAAAGATCTGGAGGAAAAAAACATCCATCTTCTCCCACTGTTTTCTTCTTACTTTGAGACAGAGTCTCACATATTCCAGACTGACTGCCAACTCACTATGTAGCCAAGGATGATCTTGAACTCACGACCTTTCTTCTTCAACCTCCCAAATACTGGAATTAAAGTGTGTGCCGTCATATCTGGCTTCCATTCCTTACACCTTCCCTCCTTGGGTACTATTGTATTTGGTTTGAAGCGAGGTCTCCTGTAGCCCAGGCTGGCCTCCATCTTGCTATGTAGCCAAGGATGACTTTGGTCCTGATCCTCCTGCCTTCACCCCTGGGGATCACAGATGTGTGCCTGGACCACATCTGGGATCCTTTGCTTTCCTTTGTAGCTGTCATGAGAGCTCTGAATGGAACCGTTCCTTTTTCAGTATTTATGTATGTGTGTTTGTGTGTGTGTCAGAGAGAGAGAGCTATTTGTGTGTCCGTGGATGACACGGAAGGGTGTTATAGCCCCTGGAGCTGGAGTTCGAGGCAGCTATGAGCCCCTGAACTGACCTCAGGTCCTCTGGAAGGGCAGCAAGTGTTCTCAACCACAGAGCCGTCTCTGCAGCTCCTGGAGTCTTTCACAGACAGCACTGACTAGAACAAAGAGGGCTCCAAGGCGACAACCGCGGCCCATGACAAGTTTACTCCTGGAATCCTGGGGTGGGCACGGTCCACTTCTTTCCCACGTCCACTGGCTTCCCTCACAGCCTGCTGTCGTGAAGAGACACAACACAGCAATGGAGGAAGGATTCCATTTCTTTGATTCTGCCTAAGAGCAGGTCTTCTGATGGAGAAGGAACAGCGGCCTGCCTACCATTAAACCTATACACCCTCTCTCCTTTTAAATTTAATTTTTGAAAAATTTTATTTTATGTCTATGTGTTTTTTATGTCTGGGTGCCCCTTATTGCCTGGTACCTGCCTGTGGAAGTCAGAAGAGGGCCTCACACCCCCTGGAAATGGAGTAACAGATCGTAGTGAGCTGCCTCATGGGTGGTGGGAATTGAACTCAGGCCCTCATGGAAGAGGAACTAGGGCTCTTAACCATTGAGCTATCTCTTTAGTCCCAGCCTGACTGGCTTGAAACTTGCTGTGTGGATCAGGCTGGCCTAGAACTCACAGAGATGGACCTGCTTCTGCCTCCTGAGTGATGGAGTTGAAGGTGTTTACCACACCTGGTTTATATTCTCTCTCTCTCTCTCTCTCTCTCTCTCTCTCTCTCTCTCTCTCTCTCTCACACACACACACACACACACACACACACACACACACACACCTGTCATCCCAGCACAGGCAGATCTCTGTGAGTTCAAGGCCAACCTGGTCTACAGAGAAACCCTGTCTTAAACAAATGAACTATCTGGGTCGTGTGTCTGTGTTTGGGGCATGGGTCTCCTTTATGTCGTCCCCTTCCTTGAGAGTCTTTCTCTGTCACACTGCCTTCCAAGCTCAGCCAGTCCTTCCGCATCTTTGCTGTGTAATCATCACACATAAATAAATCTCGAGTCTTTTCCTAGTCGCGGCACAAATTTAGTAGTTTGATCAGCCTCGCCCTTAATTTAAAATGCAAAAGAACGGAATGCCGGCACTCCACCTAAATCTCATTCCCACCAAATCACACCTTGCCTGGCCTTCCAGTTAATCAATTAGTTTGAGTATTTGTTGGGGTAGAGGTAGGTAAGCATAGGTTTGAAAGCCAGAGCGTGCTGGAAGGTTCAGCCCAAAGGGCTCCACCTCTTTATACTTCTGACCTGCCTCTCCCATTGCTAAGTTTTTCAGCTGTGTTTTCAGTCGGCTTCCTCCCTGTTCCTAAGTAAAATGTTTATGCATCTGTTTCTTGATATTTTAGTGGTATATGTGATCTGTGAGTTTTCAAAACAGAAAATGAGCTGGGTGGTAGTGGCGCAGGCCTTTAATCCTAGCACTTGGGAAACAGAGGCAAGCAGATCTCTGTGAGTTCAAGACCAGCCAGGTCTACAGAGTGAGTTCCAGGAGAGCCAAGGCTACACAGAGAGACCCTGTCTGGGGCAGGGGGGTGAGGGGAGAGTTCAAGGTATTCTTCAGTATTTTAACAACATAACAAATTCTGGATCAGCCTGGGCTACAGGAGATCCTGTCTCTCTCAAAAAAAGACAAAACATTAAAGCTACATTTCCAAGATTTTGCTAATCAAACACCAATCAATAATTTTCCCACCCAGAGTAGTCAGTGTCCTAAACTGACCATCTTCAAAAGTGTCTTGTGCGAGATAGAGACAGAGACCCAAATTGGAGCACCGGACTGAGCTCTTAAGATCCAAATGAGGAGCAGAAGGAGGGAGAACGTGAGCAAGGAAGTCAGGACCACTAGGGGTGCACCCACCCACTGTGACAGTGGAACTGATCTATTGGGAGCTCACCAAGGCCAGCGGGACTGAGACTGAATAAGCATGGGATGAAACCGGATTTTCTGAACGTGGTGGACAATGAAGGCTGATGAGAAGCCAAGGACAATGGCACTAGGTTTCGATCCTAATACATGAACTGGCTGTGTGGGAGCCTAGCCTGTTTGGATGCTCACCTTCCTGGTCCTGGAGAGAAGTGGGAGGACCTTGGACTTCCCGCAGGGCAGGGAATCTGGACTGCTCCTCATCTTCATTCTCGAGAGGGAGGGGGAATGGAGTGGGGGGAGGGGGCGAGGGGGAGGGGAGTGGGGGAGAGGGGGCGATGTGTGCGAGGAGGGGGAGGGAAATGGGAAAATCTTTCTTGCAACAACTAAAAAAAATAAAATAAACAAAAAATAAAAAATTTTAAAAAAAACAACAATAAAATGCTTTTCTCAAGAAAAAAAGTGTCTTGTGTTGTTTTGGGGTTACATGGTAGCTCAGGCTGGCCTTGAACTCACTATCTAGCTGACAGCCTTGGTTATTTTGTTGTAAAGAAATACTAGAGGGAGCCGGGCGGTGGTGGCGCACACCTGTAATCCCAGCACTCGGGAGGCAGAGGCAGGCGGATCTCTGTGAGTTCGAGGCCAGCCTGGTCTACAGAGCTAGTTCCAGGACAGGAACCAAAAGCTATGGAGAAACCTTGTCTCAAAAAACCAAAAAAAATAAAAATAAAAAAAAGAGAAATACTAGAGGGATACATAGACTTCCTTAAATACTATTTTATTTATATATGTGGGTGTTTTTCTTACATGTATGTCTGTATACTACATATGTGTCTAGTGATTGGGGAGGGCAGAAGAGGGCTTTGGATACCCTAGAACTGGCGTTACAAACAGTTGTGATCTGCCGTGTTGTCCTCCGGAAGAACAACCAGTGCTCTTAACTGCTGAGCCTTCTCTCCATTTATTGACTCTCACTGTGCAACTCTGGCTAGCCTGGAACTTGTGGTGATCCTCATGTTTCAGCCTCCTGAGTGTTGGGCTTAAAGCCGATGTCTCCAAATTCAACTTCATGGTTTTTTTTTTTCAAATCTAGATTCTACATAGAAAATAAGACATGCAATATTCATCCTTCTTTAATAAAAACAATTAAAATTGTTTATTGATATGTGTGCGTGTGTGCCCGCTTGCAGGCCATCAGCCCTGTGTAGAGGTCAGAAGAAAACTGTGAGTCAGTTTTCCCTCTCTACCTTTGCGTTAGTTCTGGGGATCCAACTCAGGTCCCCAAGCTTGAGTCAGCTACCTTCCTGAGAGACCAACAGTTCTTTTCTCATTAACATGATGGTGCCCAACTGTATCTAACTTCTCATGAACAATAATACACTACCGATCATATTTAACGTGTGTGTGTGTGTGTGTGTGTGTGTGTTGAGACAGTCCGTCTCACTCTGTAGCCCAGGCTGGCTTCAAGCTTGCAGCAATCCTCCTGCCTTATCTCCTGGACTATTAGAATTGTAGGCACAAGCCATCTATATAATTGTTATGTCTGTATTTTTATATTATTTATGACTGATCCATGTAATAGACTATGGTTATATATTTTTTCTTTTGGGGTTTCTTTTCCTTAAATTGTTCGATTTTTTTTTTTGGCCTGTCTGTGTGTATGGTGCTTTTGTGCTTATGTGTGTACATCTGTGCACATGACCTGGAGGCCAGAAGTCAACCCCAAGTGCCATTCCTCAGAACTTGCCAAGTAGGCCATACTGGTGGGTCAGAAAGCCCCAGGGATTCTGCCTGGTTCTGGCTCCCCAGTGCTGGGATTGCAAGAATCCACCACCAAACCCAGCTTCTTGTTTTGTTTTAGTTTGGTTTTGTTTTTGAGACAGGGTTTCTCTGTGTAGCCTTGGCTGTCTTGGAACTCACTTTGTAAAACAGGCTGGCCTCGAACTCACAGAGATCCCCCTGCCTCTGCCTCTGGAGTTACCGGGATTAAAGGCGTGCGCCAGTACCACTTCCAGACTAACCCAGCTTTTATGCACGAGTTCTTCCTTAAGCTTGCATGACAAGCACTTTCTTCTTTCCTTTTTGAGACGGGCCAGCAGGGTCTCACTGTGTATCCTTGCTGGCTTGGAATTCATTATGTGGACCAGGTTGGCCTTGAACTGGTAGAAATCCTTCTGCACGCCGGAGTGCTGTGGTGAAAGGTGTGTGCCACCTCACCTAGCTAACAAGCACTTTTTCTGGCTAAACTATTGCACCAAACCCCTCCACTTAAAAATTATTTTATGTGTATGTCTGTTTTGCCTGCATGTATGCATGTGGCCTGCAGAGACTGGAAGAGGGTGTTATATCCCCTGGAACTGGAGTTACAGGTTGTATAAAGGTGCTGGGAGGGGCTGGAGAGATGGCTCAGTGGTTAAGAGCATTGCCTGCTCTTCCAAAGGTCCTGAGTTCAATTCCCAGCAACCACATAGTGGCTCACAACCATCTGTAATGAGGACCTCTTCTGGCCGCAGGCATACACACAGACAGACTATTGTATACATAATAAATAAATAAATATTTAAAAAAATAAATAAAGGTGCTGGGAATCGAACCTGGGTCCTCTGGAGAGCTGTCTTTTTTTTTTTTTTAAAGGTGAGAGCTAGCCGGGCGGTGGTGGCGCACGCCTTTAATCCCAGCACTAGGGAGGCAGAGGCAAGCGGATCTCTATAAGTTCGAGACCAGCCTGGTCTACAAGAGCTAGTTCCAGGACAGGCTCCAAAGCTACAAAAGAAGAAAAAAAAAAGGGAAAAAAAGCGAGGGCTAGCTGGGGGTGGTGGCTCACACCTTTAATCCTAGCACTCGATCTGGAGGCAGAAGCAGGTGGATCTCTGGGTTCGGGGTCAGCCTTGTCTATAGAGGGAGTTCCTGGGTTTCTAGGGCTACACAGTTCTCCACACACAGAATTACATCTACTTATTTGTTTGTTTGCTGGTGTCATGACACCCATGTCTCGTGTTTCGAGATGAGTCATGCTAATGTTTCACTCTCACCCATGGCAGTGTGTGTGTGTGTGTATGTGTGTGTGTGTCTGTGTGTGTCTGTGTGTGTGTGTCTGTGTGTGTATGTGTATGTTTGTGTTTGTGTATGTGTGTGTATGTGTGTGTGGCCTCTTCATCTAGAAATGTTGGCTCTTCAAGGCTGCCAATCTTCTAGAGTTCTGTCTTTGATAATTTTCCTCTCTATGGTTTCATCATAATGAAATTTTTACTTTAAGACAGGGTCACAAGTAGCCCAGGCTGCCCTTGAAATTGCTGTAGACAAGAGTGACCTTCAGTTCTTATCCTCCTGCCCCACCTCCCTAGGGCAGGGATACCCGTGAGCATCACTAAGCTTGCTTTGTGCAGCACTGGGGACTAAGCCCACAGAGTCATATATTCTGGCAAGTGCTTTGCCTACTGAGCTACTTCCCCAGAACTCCACCTCCTGGGTTTTTTCCTTTTGTTTGTGTTATACAGTCTCATGTAGTCTAGGCTAGCCCAGAACCATTATATAGTCAAGCATAACCTTGAACTCCTGATCCTCTTGTTTTCAACTTCGAAATTTTTGGATTACAGATGTGCAACACAAGCCAGGTAGTGGTGGCGCACACCTTTAATCCTAGTACTACAGAGGCAGAGGCAAATGGATCTCTGTGAGTTTGAGGCCAGCCTGGTCTACAGAGCGAGTTCCGGGACAGCCAAGGCTGCACTGAGAAACCCTGTATCGAAAAACAAAACAAAACAAACAAACAAAAAAAACAAATATGCAACACAAAACTTTCATGTTTATTTATTTTATGTTTATTTGTTGTTTATCACTTATTCTTGAGACATACATTCTCACTACATCTCAGGCCGGTTTGGAGCTCATCATACAGTCAATGGGGCCCCAAACTTGAGGCTCTCCTGTCTTTCTGGTGAATGCTAGCATTAACACTTAGATTAAAAAAAAAAAAGTTGTTTTTTCTTAATACAGGTCTTAACACAGAGCCCTGGCTGTCCTGGAACTCTCTATGTGGACCAGTGTGGCCTTGAGTTTACAGAGATCCACTTGCCCCTGCTGCTCGAGTGCCGCGCTGGCGTTAAACGCCTGTGCCACCACACATGGCTCTGTTCTGCTGTTTCAGAGGCTTCCTAGCCCTTATTTTGACTCTCTCATTTTAGTGTGTGTGTGTGTGAATGTGTGTATATGTATCTGCGTGTAAGTGTGTGTCTGTGTATATATGTGTAAGAGCATGTATGTGTATATATGTGAGTGTGTGTATGTGTGTATATATATGTGTGTGTGTATGAGTGTGTCCGTGTATATGTGTGTGTGCATGTGTTACATTCGTGAGCACAGAGGCCAAAGGAGGACATCAGGTGTGCTGCTCTCTCAGGCTCTGCCTTCCTGCCTTGAGTCAGGCTCTCTCACAGAACTGCAGCTCGGCTGGCAGCCAGCAAGTCCCAGCAATCCTCCTGTGTCTGCCCCTCACCACCATGAAGTTACAGGTCCACTCAGTCTCACCTGGCTTATTTCATGGGTACTGGGGATTCAAACTCACGTCCTCCCCCTTGCACAGCAAGCCTCCTTTCCCACTGAGCCATCGCCCAGCCCTGACTCTCCCTTGAAAGCCGACACTTCTACTTTTCAAGAGTCGTTTCTGTTCTCTGCTGTTTCTTTCCGTGGCTTGGTACTGGCTTCAGGGCGGAAACATCTATTCTTATCTAGTCCAGCAAGCAACAATATTAATCTTTTAAAGCCTTTCTTCCGTTTTTTTTTTCTCCTGCTTCCCCCAAGGTCACTTTTGTCGGTGTCATTTTGGTTCCTGTCTCTCACACCAAAAGCTGATTTGACCTTTGGTTCCCTATTTATATATCAATAACCTTGTGCCAGGCATTTCTTCCAGAAAGAACGCCATCAATCATACATACACAGGGCGTGGAGGAAGAAGACGTGGGGGATCCTGGCTCCTACAATTTAAGAAGGTGCGTGAACTCAGGGAGAAGACAGGTGAAGGTCTCACCTTGTTAAACCCCCCTAGCCTCAGTTGTGTTCTGTCCTCTGGGGTGGAGTCAGCCTCATCTAACCACCCCAGAAGGTCACTATCACACCTTGAGCTCCTATTGGTAGGAAGTTCGCTTGTTCTTGGTAGGAGACTGTCTCTCACACCCTCCCTGGCTGGGGACAGGATTCAAGGTTTTAGGCAGGTTAGGCGGGTGTGCTTGCCTACAGGAGCCATGCTCACAGCCCCTTGCTGGTGGATTCTAGAAAGTTCAACCACTGAGCCACGCCCTCAACCCCTTGCTGGTGGGGTCTGGGCAGGTTTTGTACTGCTGAGCTGTGCACCCCACGCCCTGCCTAGGCTCTAGAATCCCCCAGTGGGGGGCTGGAGGCGTGGATGTGACTAAGCAGTAGATTCATTGCCTATCATACAAAAATCCTGAGCAACACCCGCGCGCGCGCGCGCGCGCGCGCGCACGCACACACACACACAGAATACAGAGAACCTGCCAGACCCTCCAAATTAAGCTAAGTACCTGTTCTCTGTGTCCCCTCAGCGCTGAGTGTACATCTGTTCCCATTGTGTCAGTTATCTTGGCTGCACTACAAATTACTTCGGAGCTTAGCGTTTTAAAATGACAGCTCTCATTTACTGTCTCGTGGCTCTGTGGGCTGGGAGCGCGGGGCACGATGGGATTGACTTGGCTTTGCTCCGCGGTGTCTGGGGCCTCAGCTGGAAGTCCTGAGGCTCGAGGGCTGAAGTCACCTGCAAGCTTGACGGAGGCTGGCTGTGCAACAGATGACTCACCTGGCAAGCAGGTTGGGACTGGCGGTTGGCAGCCTGCCTCTCTTCCCCCTGGGTGGCCCTCTCCCCAGGCTCCCAGGCTCCATGATAAGGCAACTGGCTTTCCCCGGAATGGATGATTCAAGACACCGTGGTGCAAGTACCACCTACCCCCCCCCTCCATGTGGGTGTGCATGTGTGTGCGTGTGCGTAAGCCAGAGTTCAACGACAGGTCTTTCCTAACAGTTTTCTACCTTATTATTTATTTATTCTTATTTTATGAGTTTGCCTGCAAGTTTATGTAAGCGCACCGTATGTGTGTAGTGCTCAAAGAGGCCACAGGAAAGTGTCAGATCCCTGAACCTGGAGTAACACACGGTTGTGCGTAGCCATGTGGATGCTGGGAGCCAAACCCAAGCCTTCCACTCTGAACAGCAAGTGCTCAGAACTGCTGAGCCATTTCTTCAGACTCTCATCCGATTTATTTGATCATACATTTCTTCAGTACATTTCATACCCCAATAGGATGTATTTGGATTTTTTCCACCCCTCCTTTCTTCCCTCCAGCTCCTTCTCTGGACGCCCCATTCTCCTCCAGACTTCCTGTCTGCGGCAGTTAGCAACCCACCTAGCTCTCTGTTAAGGGTGGGTTCCTGTGAGCCCCTCCCCTTCACCTTGGTTTTTGAGACAAAGTATGCCAGGCGCTCTTGCTTGCCAAGTGTGATGATTGATGGATTCTAGAGTCAGGTCTTAGATGATCCTCTTCCCACCAGTGAGGAATAGTCTAGTTTAGGTTAGCCTCTGGGCATGTCTGTGGGGATTACCCCTGTTCAGTTCGTAGACGTGGGGGAGGGCCTCCCACTGTGGGTAGCACTGTTCCCTGGCCAGGAGTCTAGGACTAGATAAAAAGGAGAAAGTGAGCCGGGCAGTGGCAGCGCACGCCTTTAATCGCAGAACTCGTGTGGCAGAGACAGACGGATCTCTGCAAGTCTGAAGCCAGCCTGGTCTACAAGAGCTAGTTCCAGGTCAGGTTCCAAAGCTACAGAGAAACCCTGTCTTGGGGGAAGAAAAAAAAAAAAAAAAAAAGGAGAAAGGGTGGCTTGGTGAGTCAGCTTAACGCAAGCTCAACCTTCCTAACACGGCGAGCCTTTAATACAAGTTCCTCATGCTGCGGTGACCCCCAATCGTAAATTATTTTCATTGCTACTTCATAACTGTAATTTTGCTACTGTTATGAATTGTGATGTAAATGTCTGATGTGTAGGATGCCCACGGGCTGACCCTTGTGGGGGTCACGACCCACAGGTTGAGAATTGATGGCTTAATGGCTAAAGGGACCTGGGTTAGATCCCTTAGACCCACAGGTGAAAGGAGAGAACCAAGTCCTACAAGGCATCCTCTGACCTCCGCTTGTGCACGCTCCGCACACAAGGTAAAAATAAATAATCAAATGTAATTAAACAGTATTTTTATGAGAGAAAGTGAGCTGAACACAGTGTTCTTGCTTCCTTCTTCCTGCTGGCGACATATGGGGACCGGCTACTCCAAACTCCAGCCGCCTTGGCTCCCAACAGCAGTGGGCTGTGCTTCACACTCAGGGACCAAACAAACCCTCTCTCCCCTAAGTCGCTTCCCTCACAGAGTTTTATCACAGTGACAGGAAAGGAAACCAAGACGCTCAGCGGACACAAGAGGGACCCGCCAGTTCCAGGAGCCACTCCCTTGATCACGGGACATCTGACGAGGCACACTCTCATTTCTGACATACTGCTTGTTGGAGCTGAGTCTTGAGTTTTCACCCAAAACTGAGAACTGGTGAAGGGAACTCTGCTTTGCAGGCGGGGGATGCAGTTAGTGGGGTGCCTGCTTTGCATGCACGAAATCTTGGGTTCCTTTCATAGTGCTATATAAACTGGGCACAGTGGTGTATGCCTGTGTCCCCAGCCCTTTGTCGGTGGACGTGGGAGGACCAGGAATTGCAGATGGCCCCTGATTATATAGGGAATTCGAGGCCAGGCTGGATTTAACAGAGACCCTATCTCAAAAATAAAATCTAAACTAAACTTAGAAACTAGCCAGGCGGTGGTGGCGCACACCTTTAATCCTCAGCACTCGGGAGGCAGAGGCAGGTGGATCACTGTGAGTTTGAGGCCAGCCTGGTCTACAAGAGCTAGTTCCAGGACAGGCTCCAAAGCTACAGAAACCCTGTCTTGAAAAAAACTATAAATTTTGGATGGAGGCCTCTTGCGGGCTTTGTGGGCGCATTTGAGGGTCACCATGCCATTAGCATGACATTATTTTGAGTTACATGCTTTCCCTTGCCTCTCCCTATTTTGTAGCACCCCCATAAGGCCAGGCTCTGACACCTGGCCCAGCACCAAACGGAGTGCCCAGTAGACAACGACTTAATGTAAGAACCCAATTGTGCTGTGTGTGTAGATCAGAGGTCATTGTCAGGTGGTATCTTCTGTCTATTCTCCACATTATTTTTATTGTTGTTGGTTTTTTCTTTCTTTTCTTTTCTTTCCTTTCCCTTTCTTTCTTTTCCTTCCTTCCTTCCTTCCTTCCTTCCTTCCTTCCTTCCTTTCTTTCTTTCTTTCTTTCTTTCTTTTGAGGCAGGGTTTCTCTGTAGATTTGGAGCCTGTCTTGGAATTCACTCTGTAGACCAGGATAGCCTCGAACTCACACAGATCCTCCTGCCTCTGTCTCCCAAGTGCTAATTAAAGGTGTGAGCCCCTACCACCAGGCGAGGCCAGGCTTTTTACATGACTGTTTGGATCCAACTCAGGTCCTCTTTCCCACCGTGATGGACTGTGAACCCTCCAACTGTGAGCCAGGATAAACCCTTCCTCCTTTAAGTTGCTTTGCAAAGAGAGACATAATGAATACACTGACTGAGGCATGCTTACCATCACAGCAAAGGCTGGTAAGATAAGGGACCTTTCCCACCTCCAGTTTCCCCAGCAACAGCTCAGGTAACTCTTCCTTTTGATGAGGTTAGGGACACAAGGAGGAAAGCCAGTTAGTGCCAGCAGATATGTGGGCCCATGAGCACACAGGCATTAATTATGGAATAAATTACATGTTTCTTGTATAGAGAGGAAAAGAGTGTGTGTGTTTAAATAAATGTAAATAACGGATTAAGGGAAATGCAAATTCACTGAAAAGTAATTGCGGTTGTGTTCCTTTTTTTTTTTCTTTGTCAGCACAGCTATCTTTATGGGGATCATAAAAACCTTTGAATTGTTAAAAGAGATCCAGGGGCTGGAGAGATGACTCACCACGTAAGAGTGCTTGTTGCTCTGACAGAGAGTCTGAGTTCAGTTCCTGTCATCCACACGGCAGTTCACAGGCATCTGTAACTACAGTCCCAGTGAACCCAAGGGCACCAGGCACTCATGTGGTGCACTGATATATATGCAGACAAAGCACTCATATAGATAGATAGGTCGGTAGAGAGATAGATAGATAGATAGATAGATAGATAGATAGATAGGCAGATAGGCAGATAGATAGATAGGCAGATAGGTAGGTAAGTAGAGATAGGTGATGATAGATAGATAGATAGATAGATAGATAGATAGATAGATAGATAGACAGGCAGATAGGCAGATAGGTAGGTAAGTAGATAGAGATAGGTGATGATGGGTAGATAGATGATAGATAGATAGATAGATAGATAGATAGATAGATAGATAGATAATTAGATGATAGGATGTAAAAGTAAAACAGAAAAACAACAGGAGATCACCACCCAACACTTGGGGAGGTAGAGGCAGAAGGATCAGAAATTCAATGTCGTTCTTAGCTACATATCGAGTTTGAGATCAGCCTGGGTCTCAAGCCAACAAAGAGAACAAGAGAAAGACAGCGATCTCTAAAATTAGCATCCTAGGTGTTCTAGTATATATGCAAACTGTGATCAACGCTAGAATGTCGATACAGGGCTAAGCGCCTGAAGAAGGATGGAGAGACTCCAAGGACTGACACAGAATAGTTTCCACCATAAACTAACAGTTAGGAAGTGAACTGAGAGAGCTGTTGGGCTAAAAGTTGTGCATTTGCTTATGTTCATTCATGAAAAATCTCATGACTTATCTTTCCCTGGAGTAAAGAGTGGGAGGTAAAACACAAGAAACCAACCATCTGCAAACTGGGGTAAGGAGAGGTCTTCCGCATTGCAGCCTTCACAAGTTCTGGATTTTGAATCATAGGACTATTTTGCTCATGTTTAAAAATGAAAGTAAATTCTCTCTGTGTGTGTGTGTGTGTGTTTTGCAGGCCTAGAAAGTAAGAGCATGAAACTAAACACTAAAAAATAAAGAATGTGGCTTGTCTATACAGCGCCTGCCTAGAATCCCCCAGTGAGGGGCTGGGGTGTGGCTCAGTGGTAGAAAGCTTCCTTATCATGTACACGGTCCACGGTTTGATTCACAGCATCACCAATAAAAATAAGTAAATAAATATTTGTTTTTTATAAAATTATTTATTTTATATGTATTAGTGTTTTGTCCACATATATTTCTGTTTACCACATGTGTTCCTGGTGCTTGTGAATGCCAGAAGAGGGTGTCAGATCCTGTAGAACTGGAGTTTCAGATAATTGTAAGCCATCATTGGGGTGCTGAGAATGAACCCTAGTCTTCTGCAAAAGCAACAAGTACTTTTGTTTAAAAAATTTTTTTAATTATTTTTATTTTATGTGCTTTAACTACAATGTATGTCTTGTGAAAGTGTCAGATATAAGAGTTGCAGACAGCTGCAAGCTGCTCTGTGGATGCTGGGAATTGAACCCTGGTCCTCTGGAAGAGCAGTCAGTGCTCTTAACTGCTGAGCCATCTCTCATGCGTTATATCCCAAATGTAACTTCCCCTCCCTCCATCCCTTCCAGTCCTTTCTCATGCCTCCCCTTTCACCTAGATCAGCTCCTCCCCTGTTTCCCTTTAAAAAAAAAAAAAAAAAAAAAAAAGGAGAGAGAGAGAATCCACAAGAATGACCCTGGCAGCAAGTACTCTTAACCAATAAGCCAACTCTTTAGCCCTTATTTTTATGGAAGGGGGATGGGTGGGAGGGTGTGTGGAGGGAGTGAGAGGGGACGGAGTGGGAATTTGGATTGGTATTTTTTAAAAATATTTATTTATTTATTATGTATACAGTGTTCTGTCTGTGTGTATGCCTGCAGGCCAGAAATGGGCACCAGACCTTGTTACAGATGGTTGTGAGCCACCATGTGGTTGCCGGGAATTGAACTCAGGATCTTTGGAAAAGCAGGTGGTGCTCTTAACCTCTGAGCCATCTCTCCAGCCCAAGGATTGGTATTTTTTTTTAAGTAATAAAAGTATTATTCTTTAATAATGTCTATTTTTTATTTAGTGTGTCCATATGTGTATGGGTGGGAGCATGCCACGGCATCTGTGTGAAGGTCCAAGGACAACTGTGGGCTCTTCTCCTTATACCACCTCGGTCCTAGAACCCAAACTCAGGTTGTCAGGCTTGGGGGCAAGCACCTTTCCCACTAAATCATCCTGAAGTTCCTTTTCGACTGTTTCATATACGTATGTAACACAGTTTGGTCATTCTCCACTGCTTTTTGGGACCATTTCAGATTCACCAGCTCAGTCCAATACCACTCTTCTGCCCTGGTCTCTTCCAGCTGAGCTCTGCCATCTCCTGCCAGGGCTGCTGCCCCCACTCACCCCACAGTGGGTCCAGTCCCTCACACATCCATGACATTGCTCCTAACAGCCCTGCCCACATCACCTCCCACCACCCAAGCCACTCACTCATGCACTTTCCTGAAAAGATTCCTTGCCACCAGGGCAAGCAAGAGTGTTCAGAGGACTCAGGGCGATGGTGGTGCACGCCTTTAATCCCAGTACTTGGGAGGCAGAGGCAGGAGGATCTCTGTGAGTTCGAGCCCAGCCTGGTCTACAGAGCTAGTTCAAGGACAGGCTCCAAAGCCACAGAGAAACCCTGTCTCGAAAAACCAAAAAAAAAAAAAAAAGTGTTTAGAGGGTGCACTTGCTGCCCAACCAGACTACCTGAGGTCCATCCTGGGAGCCGTGTGGTTAGGGGAGAGGACTGCCAACCCCCCCAGAGATGCTATGGTACGCATGCAAGACACACATCAATGTAAAAAAACATGGCCATAGTGCAGGTGGCATTTTCTTTGGACCGCCAACCAGATCCCAAATATAGACACAGAGACTTATTATTAATTATGAATGCTCAGCCTCAGCTTAGGCTTGTCCCACTAGCATTTTAAACTTAATTTAATCTGTTTCTATTCATCTACGTTTTGCCTCAGGTCTTTTTACCTTTCGTTCACTCTGTATGCCCTACTTTCCTGCTTCCTCTGAATCTGGCTGGCTGCCCCTGTACGTCTCTTTTCTTTCTTCCTCCGAGTCTAAATTCTTCCTCCCACTTACTGTCCCTGCCCAGAAGTCCTACCTATACCTTCTCCCTAGCTATTGGCCATTCAGTTTTTTATTAGACCAATCAGGTGCCTCAGGCAGGCAAGGTAAAATGTCAACACATTCTGTATGTACTTAAACAAGTGCAACACATCTTTGCATAGTTAAACAAATATTCTTAGCTGGGCGGTGGTGGCGCACGCCTCTAATCCCAGCACTTGGGAGGCAGAGGCAGGTGAATCTCTGTGAGTTTGAGGCCAGCCTGGTCTACAAAGTGAGTTCAAGGACAGGCTCCAAAGCTACACAGAGAAACCCTGTTTCTAAAAAAAACAAAAAAAAAATTCTGTAGCACCATGAGTTCTGTCAAAGAACCCTTGTAGATGTTACAGAGATTAAGGACAGTCCTGTGTGTGCCGTGCTGGTCGCCAGGCGTGACTGTATCTGCCTATATCTCAGCACTGGGAGACTCAGACAGAAGGGTTGTGAGCTTGCCAAGGATACGTGTCACCCCATAGCCACTGATTAAAAAAAAATAGGAAGTCAGGTGTGGTGGTGCATACCTTTAATCCAGTACTCAGAAGGCAGAGGCAGGAGGATCCCCGTGAGTTTGAGGCCAGCCTGGTCTACAGAGCAAGTTCTAGGACAGCCAGGGCAGTTACACAGAGAAACCCTGTCTGGGGAAAAAAAAAAAAAAAGAGGTGGAAGGAGAAGAATCGGCAGTTCAGGGCTATCCTGGGCTACAGTGAGCTCAAGTTTTAAGGCAGAGTGGACTATGTGGAACCCTGTCTTTTTTCTTTCTTATTGTTGTTTCTTTCGAGACAGGGTTTCTCTGTGTTACAGTCCTGGCTGTCTTGGAACTCACGTTGTAGACCAGGCTGGTCTCGAACTCAGAGATCCGATTGTCTCTGCCTCCTGAAAGCTGGGATTAAAGACATTTGCTACCACCACCTGGCTGATGGGAATTGTCTTTTAAAAATAATAATAATAAGTCCAGTGAGATATCAGCATGTAGAGAAGCCTGCCTTGCCATCCTAGTGACCTAAGTTCAGTTCTCCAGAACCCGTATAAAGATGGAATGTCTCTGTGTCTGTGTGCTGTGTGAATGACGTGTGCATGCATAATTAATCGGAAAAAAAAGATGGAAGGAGAGAGACAACTCTACAAAGTTGTCTTCTGCTCTCCACACACTTGTCCCCATCACACACACAAATTGATTTATTGTAAAAACAAAGATTTTTAAAAACGTCTGGTGTGGTGACTCAGCGTGTAATTGCAGAACTCAGGAATGTGATGTAGAAGAATCAGTTTGATGACTACACAGAGAAAAACCCTGTTCCATGCTCCCGCTCCCCCCCCCCCCGCCAAAAAAAGACATAAAAAAGAAAATATAAAACGGATACAAAGTCGGGTGCTGGTGGCACAAGCTTTTAATCTAAGCACTCAGGAGGTAGAGGCAGGCAGATCTCTGAGTTCAAGGCCAGCATGGTCTACACAGAGACTTTCAGGACAGCCAAGGCTACACAGAGAGACCCTGTCTTAGGGGGGAAAACAGATGCAAATCTAGACTGCAGGATGAACTCAATGACATCCCGTCTTTCTGTGGCGTCTTCACAGAGCCTAAGCCCTCAGACGGAAGTCAACTGTAGTGTGACATTTTCTCTCAACCAACTAGACTGTGTCTACCCAGCTCCGCTGCCCTCCTGGTACACTGCGCGCACGCGAGCCAGGGTTATCACGATGCCAAGACAGAACCCAATTGTCTGTTTTATCTCTGCAGTCAGGCGATGTCTGCCAAGACCAGGGAGTGGGCTTTGCATTCAAAACCTTACAGGAAGACGGGATTAGAATCAGGGCGTGAAGAATGGACATCATTTTAACTGTTGCTGTGGAGGTGAGGAGGCTCGTGGACATCCCACTGTGAGGCAACAGGAGTCAAGGAGGCTGGGATGAGACCAAAGAAGACCTGCAGTCTGCAGCAGCTGCAGTGAAGGACCTGTGTGCACATGCATGGGGGGAGGGGGGATGTGTGAGACGAATGGGTTTAGTTTTCTAAAAGGTTTTGTTGTTGTTCAGTTATCTCATGCATTCTAGGGTAGTCTTGAAATTGCTATATAATCTTTTTATTATTATTTTATTTTATTTTGTGTGTGTTTGTGTGTGTGTGCGCACGTGGGCTGGGGATTAAACCCAGGGCTTTTAAGTAACCAAGTGCTCTACCATGATCCACACCCCAGCCCCTCATTGGGGGATTCTAGGCAGGGGCTCTACCCCTGAGCCACACCCCAGCCCCTCACTGGGGGATTCTAGGCAGGGGCTCTACCCCTGAGCCACACCCCAGCCCCTCACTGGGAGCTTACTGAGAGAAGTTAGTCACCAGTGGAGTGGTGGGTCCTGGAGACTCTGCCTTGCATATCCTCCTCTGTTCTACTTGCCCAATCCACCAAGAAGTAAAACACGGGAGCTGGAGAGATTGCGCGGTTGTTCAGAGCCCACACAATTCTAGGGTTCAGTTCTCATCATGCACATCCTGCAGTACCCACTGTCTGCAAATCCCACTCCACGGGACCTGACACCTGCATGCAGGTGCACAGACTCTCTCTCTCTCTCACACACACATGTGCATTCAATATCCTTTGATGATCCTATTCTGATTGGTTATGTGTAGGTGTGTATATGTGTGTGTGTGTGTGTGTGTTTGTCAGAATGTAGTTGTGTCCATGAGTATAGGTATACACAGAGGCAGAGGATCCTCTGAAGCTGGAGTTACAGATGGGTGTGAGCCACCTTCCATGGGAACCGAACTCTGGTCTGTGGAATAGCAGCTGTCTCTTCAGCCCCCATAATATTTAAGTGAAAAGCAATCTTAGCCATATGATCTAGATGCCTTGGGATTCTGTCCAAGTATGTGGGAACAACTGACCCATACTGAACCCTCTGAAACCACAAATCACAATAAATCTTTCCCCTTTTTTTTGAGACAGAATTTCTCTCTGTAGCCCTGGCTATCCCAAAACTCGCTCTGTAGACCAGGCTGGCCTCAAACTCACAGAGATCCACCTGCCTCTGCCTCCCAAGTGCTGGGATTAAAGGTGTGCACCACCACTGCCCAGCTTTAAAAGATAATTTTATCACGTTTCTTTGTGTGTGTCTGAATGCATGTGTTTTACATGTGAATACACATGCCATGACACACATGTGGACATCAGAGGACAACTTTCAGGAGTCAGTTCTTTCCTACACGTGGATTCCAGACATCAGACTCAGGTCATCGGGCTTGGTGGCAGCAAGCCCTTTCACCCAGTGAGCCATGTTGCTAGCCGCTGTTTGAGAGATATTCTAGGAGAATAATAAGGAAGTTGGAAAGCTGGCTCAGTGGGTAAAATGCCTGCCAAACTAGCATGAGATAGATTTTTGGCATCCATACACATATATACTTTTGCACGCCCAGCAACACACACGCGTGTGCATAGACACATATACTCACATATTCCAAATCCAAGAATCAGGGAGATGGCTCAATGGGTGAAGCTCTGCTGCCCAAGGGGCAAGCCTGAGAACTGGGATGTGGAACCCAGAGCCCACAGAAATGTTGGAAACACCAGGTGGAAGTGGCAGCGGCCAGGAGTCCCAGCATTAGTAAGGTGGAGACAGGAAGCCGGCTAGCTAGATTGTCTATACAGGTCAACTCTGGGTTCAGCTGAGAGACCGTGTCTCAAGGGGGAAGGTGGAGCACAATGGAGGAAAACTCCTGATGTCAATGATAGGCTTCCAGACAGACAGACAGAGACATCAGACAGACAGGCAGGCAGGCAGGCGCACGCACACACACACATCAAAACAAAACAAGCTGGGCAGTGGTGGTGCACATCTTTAATCCCAGCACTCAGGAGACAGAGGCAGGCGGATCTCTGTGAGTTCGAGGCCAGCCTGGTCTACAGAGCTAGTTCCAGGACAGGCTCCAAAGCTACAGAGAAACCCTGTCTCGAAAAACCAAAAGTAAAATAAAATAAATCCTCAAAGCAGAAATCTAAGAGAAGGACAGGAGTCTAAAGCCTGGGTTGAATGATTTGCATTAGGAGTGATTCAGGCTGATGAGATGGGGGGGCAGCTGCTTCCTGCCAAGCCTGATGACCCGAGGCAATCTCCAGGACCCACGTGGAAGGGGGAGAGACCTGATTCCTGCCAGTCGTCCCAACCTGCACACATGTTCCACAGCACTCCCCACCCTTACACACGTGTCCATGTGTGCATATGAGTATGTATGCGTGTATGTATATATGTGTATGTATGTATGTGTGTATGTATGTGTGTATGTATGTGTGTATGTATGTGTGTATGTGTACATGTATATGTGTGTATGTATATATGTGTGTATGTTTGTGTGTATGTATGTGTGTATGTATGTGTGTATGTATGTATGTATGTGTATATGTATATATGTGTGTATACATGTGTATGTATGTATTGTGTATGTGTGTGTGTGTATATATGTGTATATATGTGTGTATATATGTATGTGTATATGAATTCTACAGAATGCACAACTTTGCACTGAGCGTTTGCCTGACAGTCAGGATGCCCTCCCCAGCACCGCACAAACCAGGCATTGTGGGACACATCTTGAGCTTCCTGTGAAACCAATGATGACCCCATCTCCTGAGTGCTGGGGTGACAAGCAGGTGTCTCCACACCTGGCTTTGTTTCTGTGCGTCATAGGTAGCATACAGAGTATACTTCTTGTTTTGTTTTGCTTTGCTTTTGTCTTTTCAAGACAGAGCCTATCTGTGTCACCTTGGCTGTCCTGGAACTCACTCTGTAGACCAGGCTGTCCTCGAACTCACAGAGATCTGCCTGCCTCTCCCTCCCAAGTGCTAGAAGTTAGGGTGTGTGCCACCACCACCCGGCTCAAAGTGTATTTCTTTATATCCTTTCAAATCTGCTACAAATATCTCTGCTAAATGGATAAAATCATGACTGATAGCTGCCAAATCACAACATTTATTAATCACAAGTTCACACGCTTCTGAGGTTTAAATGAGAGGTCTTGGGTAGCAAAGACTGGAGTTCTGGGGGTTGCAATAGCAGCATCTTGAGGGGAGGGCGTTCCCTGGCCTCCTCAGAGTAATCTCTACCGCATTCATGGTTACCAAGCAAACACGGTGAATCACTGCCAAAGAAGTCACAGGATTTGGACATACCAGGAAAGCAAGGATGGTATGCCAAAGGCAAGAAGAGAAAAGTGGAATCATGGCAAAAGTTTCTAGAAAGGTTTTTTTGAACATGTGTGTGTGTGTGCATGTGCGTGTGTGTGTGCACGAGCGTACGCGCGCGTGCATGTGTGTGTGTTTACCCTTTCAGGCCAGAAGAAAACATCAGATCCCCTAGAGCTGGAGTTACAGGCAGTTGTGAATCACCTGACAGGGTGCTAGGGACTGAATTCACATCCTCTGAGAGAGCAGCAATGCTCTTAAACACTAAGGCATCTCTTCAGCCCCTACTTAAAAAAATAGTACATATACATATGAATGACAATGTCATAAGTTTCTCGCCTCCCACCTTCTTTGAGACATGACCTCTTTGACATTTTTTCTACTACACATGCTAGGCATGTCTCCCCATAGACGTTCTAGGCCAAACTTACTGTGGGTTATGAGGATTTGAACTCACCTCCTCCCTATACGAACGCGCTTTCCCAGCAGAGCCTCCCCCGACCCCACTCCATCTCTTTCTGTTCTCTCTCTGCCCTGATGTCAGCTGACTCTGGTTCTTTGAGCCATTGCTTGTGGTCTTTTTGGCTAAGATCCTGTGTTGCTTTGCCCAGCTGCTGCTGAAGAACTTGATAGCTCCCGGCACCTCACCGGTAAATAAATATTAAGACTGAAGGACAAAAGGAATTAATTTGCCAACAATGACCCTGCTTGCAGCTGCCGCTCCCCTCCCATCCCCTCTAACGCCATGTTCTTATTTAGGACACAGAAAAGTTTAGCAGTGATGAAAGACTAATTTGTTAGGCTCATTGTTGGAGGAAGTTACCTAAGCCCGGACAGAAGGAGGGCAGTTAACCCAGATCATTTTCTTTTTGAGACAGAGTTTCTCTGTGTAGCCCTGGCTATCCTGGAACTCACTCTATAGACCAGGTTGGCCTTGAACTCAGAGGTCTGCGGGATTAAAGGCACGTGCTGCAGCTGCTGCCGCCAGCACCTACCCATATCAAATACCTTTAAATTGTGTGTGTGTGTGTGTGTGTGTGTGTGTAAAACACTCTTGTGAAGGTCAGAACACATTTTGTGGGAGTCAGTTCTCTCCTTCCATTATTGTGGATCCTGGGGCTTGACCTAGGTCTTGCTGGAAAGTTCCTTCACTCACTCACTGAGCAATCTGCAGACTCTCATACGGAATAGCTGACGGGACACAGGAAAAGCAGGGAAATGGGTAGTTACACCCAAGAGGAAGAAGGGACAGAGCATTCCACGCTGGGGCTTTCTTGAGGGCGGACTGATTCGGTAAGGGCTGGCTGGGGATGTGGCTTCGGTGGAAGAGTGCTTGCTTGCTAAGCACGTTTGAAGCCCTGGGTTCCATCAATAACCGATATGGTGGCACATGGCTACTATCCTGGTACTGGGAGGTAGAGGCAGGAAGATCAAAGACTCAACATATCTTTCACTATGCGGCGAATTTGAAGCCAGCCTGGTCTACATAAGTCTAACATTCTCTCTCTCTCTCTCTCTCTCTCTCTCTCTCTCTCTCTCTCTCTCTCTCTCTGTGTACATATATGTGTATTTTATATATTATAATATATACATATATACATTCCTGGCAAGGTTGTTTTTTTCAAGACTGGGTTTCTCTGTAGCTTTGGAGCCTGTCCTGGCACTCATTCTGTAGGTCAGGATGACCTTGACCTCACAGAGAGCTTCCTGTGTCTGCCGCTGGGGACTAAAGGCTTGTGCCACCAGGGCCTGGCCCTCACAGGTTTTTTAAATGCCCCACCTGCCCTTAACTGCCTCCAGGCCACCGGACCTCACCCTTAGTACCAACATAGTGGTAGTGGTAGATCTCCAAGAATTTGACTTTCTGCTAAAACAAGTCTGTGTTCATTAGGACTGTAGCCAAGTAGAAGCCAGTCACTAAATATTTTGAATATCACCCCTAGTCGGGGTCACGAAAAAGCGAAATCCAAGCAAGTGTGACAAATGGTTTGTAGAAAATGATCTAACATCGAGCCGAGGTTTTGGCTTCTCCTTGGAGCGTTGGCAGGAGTTAAATACATAGGCGGGCCAGTGTTCTGCTTGATTTGTGCAGCAAAACAATGGCTTAGTTTAAAGAACAAAGGTCTAAGTCAGGCCAGCGCTCTGTGTACAGGTGTGAGCTCTCTGGCCGCGTCCATCCTGGAGTCAGCCTGCAGTCCATTCCACCCCCACCCTACCCCAGGGACAAGGAGACTGAGAACTCTGAAGGAAGCCTGCTCAAATGTCAGTCGGGTCTCTGGAGTGGTTGGTAACAAAGAGTGACAGACAGGCTTTGCAAAGTAACAGAGGAGTTTGCTGTGTTGGCGCGTGCCTTTAATCCCAGCCCTCGGGAGGCAGACAGAGGCAGGCGGATCTCCGTGAGTTTGAGACCAGCCTGGTCTATAAGAGCTAGTTCCAGGACAGGCTCCAAAGCTACAGAGAAACCCTGTCTCGAAAAACAAAACAAAAAAAGAAAGAAAGAAAGAAAGAAAGAAAGAAAGAAAGAAAGAAAGAAAAGAACCAAGCATCTACAATTCCAGTTCCAGGGACCCCGTGCCCTCTTCTGAGCTCCGCAGGCACAGATACGTGCAGGTGAAGCAATCACACACAGCTATTTTTTGATTTAGCATTTGTTAGAGTTCATGTTAATATTCATTCTATACTATGTTTTAAATCAGAGCACAGCCAATAAAATTAATGCTTTTGTTGTTGTTGTTTGTTTATTTTCTCTTTCTTTCTTCTTTTTTTGTTTGTTTGTTTTTTCGAGACAGGGTTTCTCTGTAGCTTTGGAACCTGTCCTGGAACTCACTCTGTAGACCAGGCTGGCCTCGAATTCATCCATCTTCCATCTTCCTCTGCCTCCTGAGTGCTGGGATTAAAGACATGCACCGCCTTTACCTGGATGTTTACTTTGTTTTTAAAGAATAGACCAGGCATTGTGATGTACACATTTAATCCAAGCATTTGGGATGCAGAGGCAGGTGAATCTCTCTGAGTTCGAGGCCAGACTAGTCTATATAGTGAGAGCTTGTCTCATTCATAGATAGATAGATAGATAGATAGATAGATAGATAGATGCGCTGTGTTCGGTATAGATTTAAGTTTCAACCCTACTCCTCTTTAACTTAAAAAAACTAATTTTATGTATATGAGGTGTATGTATGTGTGCCTGAGTGCATATGTGTGCACCACATGCTTGCAGGAACCCTTGAAAGTCATAAGAGGGTGTTGGATCCCTTGGAGCTGGAACCACAGATGGTTTTGAGCCGCTATGCCACCATGTGGGTGCTGGGAACTGAACCTGGGTCCTCTGGAAGAGCAGCCTGTGCTCTTACCCGCTGAGTCGTCTCTCCTGCCCTGCACCCAATATTTCCACCTCACTGATGGTCAAGTTTCTAGGACCGGAACTCACAGGTGTGCAGACTTCTTTACGGTGGAATGACAGCCAGCTGTAACCCCAGGTCACATCTGTCTCGTTCTGGTATCTGCTGGCTGACGGACTTTGGGTTGTTCCTGTCTGTTGTCTATTGAGACTAGCACTGGTGTATAAGCAACTGCAAGAATGCATTTATTAGAATGGCTGCTATCAGTTCTTCTGGACATATAATTTCAGAGAATTCTGTATCTGAGAATATGCAAGGACTTCCATTTCTCACTATCCTCAATGACAATTGTTATTTTTCTCCTTCTTGTTTTCTTTTTATTTTCAGATGGGATCTCCACGCAGGCTGGCCTCAAACTCCCTGGGTAGCTGAGGATGACCTTGAAGACCTTGAACTTTACATCCTCCTGCCTCCACTTCCTTCCTGCTGATTAGGGATCTCAGGCACACACTGTACTCCTGGTATATTTTTTTTTGTAGATAGCCTCTATTATGAATTTGTAATGTTTTATTGTCGAATATGTTTTCAATCCTATCCATTCTACTTTTCATTTTAGACAATACGTTTCATTTGCTTCCTTCTTTTTTATTTTGTTTTGTGCTTTTTTTTTTTTTGAGTCAGGGTCTCATATACCTGAGCCATACCTTGAACTCCCAGCTCCACCTCTTGAAGGTGGAATTACAGGCTGCATCTGTTTTTTGTGGTCGTGAGAATCAAACCCCAGCTTTCTGCATGTCAGACACAGACTCAACCAACCGAGCGAGCTATAGCTCTGGCCGGGCAAGCCACCTTTGGTCTGGAGTTAACTGGCTGCACCGTACCCTGTGTCTCTGGGAGCCTCAGCACTCTGGCTGCTAGGAACGTGAGCTATCCCCAGCCAGGCTTTCCCACAGTGCATTATCTGGAGTTCGGTTTCTGTGCAACACACGTGCTGATAAGAACACAGATGACCACCCGAGAGGAGGCTCAGGAATGATTAGGGATCTCTTCTCTTCTCTCCTCTCCTCTCCTCTCCTCTCCTCTCCTCTCCTCTCCTCTCCTCTCCTCTCCTCTCCTCTCCTCTCCTCTTCCTCTCCTCGTCTCTCCTCTCCTCTCCTCTCCTCCTCTTCCCTCTCCTCTTCCTCTTCTTCTTCCTCTTCCTCTTCCTCTCCTCTCCTCCTCTCTCCTCTCCTCTCCTCTTCCTCTTCCTCTTCCTCTCCTCTCCTCTCCTCTCCTCTCCTCATCTCTCCTATCCTCTCCTCTTCCTCTTCCTCTTCCTCTCCTCTCCTCTCCTCCTTGCTCTCCTTCCTCATCTTCACCTTCCTCCTCTACTTCCTCTTTCTCCTCCTTCAGTTCCTCCTCCTCCTCTTCTTTCCCTCACCCATCTATCCCCCCTCCCTCCTCTTTTCCTTCCTCCTCACGTTTCCCCTTCCCCTTTCTCCTCTTCTTTTCTTACCTTGCTCTGTAAACTTGAACTGTCTCAGCTTCCAAGTCTGTGGGGCCCATACAGCTTCTGAGTTTCTCTGTCCGTAGAACAGACTGGAAATGGCCTACAGGCAGTAAATTACTGCAGTATTAGAGCTGGCCTCATTTGTCAACCCTTTCTTTAAAAGCATGGTTTCTAGTTGTGTGTGGTGGCTCAGGCCTGTGGTTGAAGCATCCAGGAAGCTGAGTCATGACAAGCCTGAGTTCAAGGCCAGCTAAGCCTATATAGTAAGTTTCAGGCCAGCCTGTGCCATAGCAAAATACTTTGTCTCAAAAAATAAACCAATAAAGGCTAGGGGTAGTGATGCACATCTTTAATTCCAACATTCGGGAAACAGGGGCAGGCAGATCTCTGTGAGCTCTAGGCCAGCCTGGTCTACAGAGTGAGTTCTGGGACAGCCAAGGGACAGAGAAACTTTATCTCAAAATAAATAAATAAGTATAAAAATTAATAAGTTAAAATAATTTAATTAAATAACTGGGGAAGTGAATCTGCTTCCAGCCTGGTTCAAGTGCATGGACCTTACTAGGGCAGTGATGGAGTACAAGGCAGGTGGTCTGGGGTCTCTGCTGGGGACACAGTAGCACCCTAGAAGATCAGTGTGTTCATGACAGAGTTGAGCGGAGAGGCGGAGTCAGTGCGTTTAGCTAGACAAGGAATAGGGTTTACAGTATACAGCTGGATCAAGGAGACAGGATTAGCTCACCTTGGTAGGAGCAGTCCCTACTGGGGAGCAGTCTTCAGGCTGTAGACACGCAGGGAAAGAAAGAGATGATGGACATTTTCTGCACATGCTGTCCATGTTCACACTTGGACCAGAGGAAGAATCTGACATCTCTCTGAGCCTGGGGCTATGAGTCCTTGACGGGGCTGTGCCCTGTCAACAGCAACCTTCACCTAGGACTTCTCTTCCACAGGGCTCTCTCCACTTCCCATAGCTGCCTAGATGGAGACCCGTGTCTTCTGTTAATCTTCTACTTTCTAACCCCTTCCAACACAACACAGTGCTGGGGCAGGAGGATTACATATAGTTTGGGGCAGGGAGTGGTCACAAGAGTAGCTGGAATCTCAGATGAGGAATGAATTCCTCTCTCTACCTACTCCTTCTAAGAGGGAACATCAACAGCCTGACGTTGTTGGGGGTCTCATGCAGGTAGCTCTGACGAAATCAGCAGTGGCTATTATGTTCATGGCTGGACCCGCAGGCGGGGATCCAGACAGGTCTGTGTCTCCAACCACAAACCTTGCTCCTAACGGAAAGGAGTCAAGGACAGGAGAGACAGCTCCGTCGGCAAGGCACTTGTACAAACATGGGAACCCAATTTCCATCCCCCTAGTCAGGTATAGTAACAGGAGTTTGTAGTTCCAGCCCTGGGTCACAGAGACGGGGATTCTTGGGGCTAACTGCCAGCCTAGCATAAGCAGTAATCTCCAGGTCGGTGAAAGACTGTCTCAAAAACAAGGCGCATGGGACCTGGGGGACAACACCCGAGGGTGACCTCTGGTATGAACACACACACACACACACACACACACACACACACACGCACGCACGCACGCAAGCACAGCAGAAGAAAAGGCCGTTGGCCAGGCAAGGCCCTTATCGTATTCCCTAAGCACCAGAAGCAGCGGGACAAATAATGACAATAAACTGGTCCCTGAAAACTGATCTAGTGGTATCTGGGAGACCACACCTGCGAGGCTGGACTTTTCTTCTGCCGATGGGGGAAATGTGATCCAGTGACTGACAGGAAGTGTCAATTCATCCCCAGCCAAGACAGAAATCGAGTAACAAAGGCCGGGGGAGCGCTTACCATTACTATTCTGTGTGTGCTTGTGTGTGTGTGTGTGTGTGTGTGCGTGTGTGTACGTGCCCCACACGTGGGCCAGCCCCTGAGGACAGAAGTCATCCGATGCATCCCTTGGAGCTGTAGTAACAGTGGTTATCTATCAACTAGTGTGGGTACCGGGAACTGAACTCGAATCCTGTGACAGAGCAGCAAGTCTTCCTAATTGCTGAGCCACCCCTCCAGCTCCCACTGTGATACTTTTTGAAAAAGCTTGCTTTCCATCCACCAAATGACCCAGGTTCCGGCGACTTAACTCCCCAAGCGCAAAGGGCTCCTACCAGGCTTCCACCCAGCCACCAGGGCAGTAGCAGAGGAGGGGACCCCAGGCTGCCTGTGCTCTTTGCTGATTATGAGGGGACATAGGCTTGCTACTCCCTGATATGACCTGGGTGGAACAGAGACAGGAGGGGGAAGCAGACCACATCCTGTAGCACAGGAACCGACTGGAAGCTGCCAGAGTCCATGGGCATCCTAATTTATTCTTCACCTGCTATGGCGGTGGACAAGTGGGCTGCTTTGCTTACCATTCCAAGAGGCGAAGAGATAACTGTCGGCTAAAGAGAAGCTGCAAAAGCGGTGGACAGCACAGGGGAGCCGCTAAACTCTGAAAAGAGTACAGATGCCTTTTTTCTTTCCTTTTTTTCTTCTTTCTTCTTATTTTTTATTTATTTTTATTATTTATTTATTTATTTATTTACTTATTTACTTATTTTTGAGACAGGGTCTCACTAAGTAGCCCTGGATGGCCTGAAACTCACTACATAGACCAGGCTGACTTCAAGCTTACAGAGATCTACCTGCTTGAAATTCAAGCCATGAGCAGTCATGCCATGCAGCAATGTTTTAAATGGACAAAGATGCTACCCTTGTGTATCCGGGTGGGACTTGGTGTAACTCCTTCTGGGGATGAAGCACATTTGTGGCTATGACAGTTGGAGAGGTGGAGTAGAGTAAACCACCTACTCTCTTACATCTGGGCTTCTGTATTCTTTCTTCCTGTGTGTGTATGATTGTGTATGTATGTATATATATGTGTGTGTGCGTGTATGTATATGTGTGTTATAGATATGTGCATATATGTGTGCATGTATGCATGTGTGTATATGTATTGTGTGTGTATATATGTGTGTGTGTGTGTGTGTGTGTGTGTGTATATAGTTTCCTGTCCTGGAGATCAAATACTGTTCCCACCTGCTGACTCAGCAGTGTATGTGTGTTTGTGTATGTGTGTGTGTGCTCATGTGCACAAGTATTTGAAAGCCAGAAGTCTCCAGTGGCCAGAGCTCCAGTGGTCTGGAGCTCATTGGCTCACTGATTTGGTTAGACTGGTTGGCTGTCAACTCCCAGGGATCCCCCTGTCTCTGCATCCCCAGCTCTAGGATTACAGGTGGACACTGGCTTTCACGTGGGTTCTGGGGATCGAACTCAGGTTCTCAAGCTTGCCTGGCAAGCACTTCACTGCTCCCAGCCCTGGACTTTCTAGTCTTCATCTGTATGTAACACCTAAGCAACCTTACCACGTCCGTGCCCCTACATAACTCCCTGTGCTGATGACTCTGGAACCTATCTCTTTGGTTCTGGTCTCTCCTGGAATCAGGCCTGGCACCCACCTCCTTCATCAGCCCACGTCTGAAACAAAACTGTTGGTTTACACCCCAAAACCTCCTCACTTCCAGCCTTTCCCTTTCCAGGCAGTGACCAAGGATGACTCTGAACCTCTAAAGCTCCTACCTCCACTTCCCAAATGCTTGAATTACAGGCCTGTGCCGCCATTCTGGGTTGTATGTAGTATTGGGGATTGAACCCAGAGCTCAGTACTTGCTAGGCAAGCTTTCTACCAACCGAGATAGATCCCTGGCTCCAGAGCGGAGTTTTTAAAACCGAAAGACTCGGGTTCAAATTCTGACTGAACCCCAAACCAGTTCTGTGATACACTTCATTCAACATGGTTTCTTGAATAATTTTTACATACATTTGTGTGTGTGTGTGTGTGTGTGTGCATTCTTGGGAGCTGAGAAGAGAGCGTACGGGATTAGTTTTCTTACAGGAGTGAGCGCTTCAGGGATAAAGCTTGGGTGGTAAGGGTTGGTGGCAAATGCCTTCGTCCCTTAAGCTATCGTTGGCACCCCACCTCAAGTTTTTAAGTGGGGGCTCCACCTATGGCAAGGGTAAATAAGACATCTTTTATAAAGCATTCACCCTCCCTTCTCTGCCTTTCCCTTTCCCCTTCAGTCCCTCCTAGGGCCACTTCTTTTCTGCCTCGCACGTCTCTCGGCTCAGCCTGGAACAAGCCTTTGAAATTTGGCGGGAATTAGTGCCAGGCCGGAGGGTGAGCACTGCGCGCGCGCGGACCACCTCCTTTCTCTCGCACGCTAATTTTGCAACCTTAACAACCAATGCGAGTCAGCCTAGGAACCCGTGGCGAGAGGGGGCGGGGACAAGGAGGAGGGCACGCGCCGTGCTTGCGCGGTGGGGGGGTCTCCGTGAACCAATGGAAAAGGCGGGAGGCCCGTTGGCAGTGGGGCGTGGCTGTGGAGGCTCCAGCAACGCGAGGCCGTCCCGAATCGGGCCAATCAGAGCGAGGAGGTGGGAGGGGACTGGCTAATCAGCGTGCAGAACGAGACGAGGAAGGGGGCGGCGGAGTCTGTCGCGGTCGCGGTCGGGGCTGCAGGAGCTGGTGTCAGGGTTGCCGGGCGTGCGAAGGCGGCGGAGGCGGGAAAGGCAGCAAGCGGTTGAAGCGGAGCAACCGCAGACTTGCAGAGGAGCTCGGAAGAGGGATGGTGATGGCGGCTAAGAAGGGCCCGGGCCCGGGTGGCGGGGTCGGAGGGAGCAAAGCGGAGGCTGAAGCGGCTTCGGAGGTGTGGTGCCGCCGAGTGCGCGAGCTGGGCGGCTGCAGCCAGGCCGGGAACCGCCACTGTTTCGAGTGTGCCCAGCGCGGGGTCACCTATGTGGACATCACCGTGGGCAGCTTCGTCTGCACCACCTGCTCCGGCCTCCTGTAAGTGGACCCCGGAAAAAGTGGGTTTGGGGTGAAGGGAATCGGCAAGGAGCTCGGGAGGCCAAGGGGGAGAACCCAGGCATTGGACGTGGTGGTGGAAGGTCGCCTGCTGCAGAGATGTGTCGTGGAGGGGAAAAGGGAAACAGCGCGGGGGCACGGAAAGGCGAAGCTGGAGTTGCGCTGCGGAGGGAAGGGTGGGGGCTGTAGAAGGACACGAGGAGAAGATTGGAGAAACTCCCCGAGGGAGGCGAAGGCGAATTGCAGGTGGGGAGAGAGAAAGTGTGGAGAATTGAAAGGAACTGGGGAGGGGTGGGGGAGGGATTTAAAGGGCCAGAAATTGACATAGATCTTTAAAGGGAACTTTAGCCGGGGATGCATTGTGTCTCAGTTGGTAGAGAGCTTGCCTAGCATGCTCCGAGTCCCGAGTTTCCATGCACAGCACTGTATCATACCGAGTACCGTGGCGCTCGCCTGTAATCCCAGCACTGAGGGGCCGGTGGATCAGCAGTTCAAGGCCAACCTGTGATACCTGGGACCCTCTTCCCCTCCACGAAAAAAAAGGGGAGGGATGAGGGGAAAAGGGGGAAGAAGTAGGGAAGTCAAGTTTAGGATAAAAGTGTCCTGTTCCTTCTAACTTGTGTGCCTCCAGCAATGCGATGTAGCCGGGAATGGAAAACACGACGCGGTTTAGCCCAGGTTGACAGCCTAGAGTGGCAGGTGCGATGCCAGGGATCAGGTGCAGATGCTAATCTTCAGAGCTCTGGAATGCTAGCTAGAGGGTAGACGACTTAGGAAATCTAATAAGGGCAGAAAGCCAAAGGGTTATCCTGGCGGACGGCTCAACTTTCCTGAAGCGATGAGGATCAGAGTAGGATATTCTTTTATTTTTTCCTTTTCCTACCCCCCCCCTTTAAAGTTCCATTTTGTTTGTCTATTTTGTACCGTGGGGGCTTCCATGACTTGTGTAGGGACCAACAATTTCCTTCCAGGATGTGGGTCTTGGGATCGGACTCAGGTCCACGGGCATGGCTGCAAACTCCCACACTTGCTGAGGTGGCTCGCTATTTTTTTTTTTAATGAGATGGAGCCTCATACAGGCCTCTGGTCTGACCTTTTTGGTTTGATCTTTTGAGACAGAGTTTCTCTTGTGTGCTGCCCTGGCCAGACTGGCCTCAAACTCCCAGCAGAGATCCTCCTGCCTCTGCCTCCCGAATAGTGGGTGGGATTCAAGGCTTGCACCACCTCTGCCCAGCCCAGGCTGACTTTTAATTCACTGTGTAACTGAGGCTAGCTATGGAAGCCGAGATCCTCCTGCCTCCACCTCCCAGGGGCTGGGATTACAGGCGTGCACTGCCGTCCTCAGCGTGAGGTCATTCTTTTTTTTTTTTTAAATATTTTTATTTATTATTTATACAATATTCTGTTTGTGCGTATGTCTGCAGGCCAGAAGAGGGCACCAGACCTCATTACAGATGGTTGTGAGCCACCACGTGGTTGCTGGGAATTGAACTCAGGACCTTTGGAAGAGCAGGCAATGCTCTTAACTACTGAGCCATCTCTCCGGCCCATGAGGTCATTCTTAAGTGCACTGAGTCTCATCTAGTAAACTGTAAACTTGGGGGACAGTTTAATATTTATAATGATTTATAATTAATAATAATGGTTGTATCCAGCACGGACACTATCATTCCCTGCTACTTCTTATAACAGTGCTTGCCCAGATTTCATATATAATAAGCTCCCCTTCTTTAGGGAATTATTTGACTAACGTCAGGTACCAGATCTTTGGTTTGTTTTTTTTCTTTTTCTTTTCTTTTTTTTTTTTTTTTTTTTTTTTTTTTTTGAGACAGGGTTTCTCTGTAGCTTTGGAGCCTGTCCTGGAACTAGCTCTTGTAGACCAGGCTGGCGTCGAACTCACAGAGATCCACCTGCCTCTGCCTCCCAAGTGCTGGGATTAAAGGCGTGCGCCACCACCACTCAGCAATCTTTGAGTTTTTAGGGAGTTATTTTGCCCAGTTTTCTAGCATTATTTTAGTACACCGCTATTTTGGCTTTTTTTTTTTCAATAAGGAAAGTTATCCTGCTCTTAGATGCATACCAGCCTAAAAAAAAAACAAGGAGTATTGTTCTCATGTGACAGATGGGAGATGAGAAGCAGAAAGGGGTTTAGTAATTTACCCAGTGCCATACGGAGGGTTCTGTTTCCAGCGCTTGTTATTTAGTATGAGTTATGATCGTGGGGAGACCAGAAATGAGGATTCAGGTGTCCTAGGAGACAGTTTGGAATTATGTCTCTACTCCATCGTCACCCTCTTTTTCAAATTTCTATGGCTTTTTTTTTTTCTTTTTTGAGGCAGAGTCTCCTGTAGTCTGGGCTGACCCTGAGTATGTAGCTGAGGCTGTCTTTAAACTTCTGTTCCTTTTGCGTCCACCTCCGGGGTGCTGGGATCACAGGTGTGCACCACCAGCCTGGTTTGCGAGGTGCTGGGGTCCAGCCCAAGCCTTTAGGAATGCTAGGAGGGCATGTGGCTGAGCTGGAGACACCCCAACCCCCCCACCCCCGTCCTTTTTCAACCACACTTCTGTATTGTGAGGCTGAAAGTGATTGGGGCTGGGCGGTGGTGGCGCGGCGCGCGCCTTTAATCCCGGCACTCAGGAGGCGGAGGCTGGTGGATCTCTGTGAGTTTCAGGCCAACGTGGTCTACTGAGTGAGTTTTGGGACAGTCTCCAAAGCTACAGGACAGCAGAGTCTACATAGAGAAACCCTCTCACCTCCGCCCCCACAAAAAAGAAAATGATTTTGGTCTAAGTAAAAAGCGCCGCGGCCCGTGTCCACGATCTCAACATTGGGGCGATTAAAGCAGGCGAGTGGTGAATTTGAGGTCAGCCAGGACTATTTGGTTAAACCACACACACACACAGGAAGATGCATGGGTTCGAGGGGATGGCTCAGTGGATAAAATGCTTGTTATGCCAGCATGAGGACCCGAGTTTAGGTCCACAGTACCCAGGTAAATGCCAGGAGGTCGTGGTAGCTTGCCTGCAATCCTGTCACTTAGGAGGTGGGTGTAAGGTTGCGCAATGCCAGGAGAGGCATTGAGCAACCGAGGAAGGCACCCAGTGTCAACCACTGGCCATTGCATGCACTGGCACTCACACACATGCGAGCATGCATATACACGGAATACCCTCCCTGGCCCTCAAAGGGGGTAAGTGTATTATGGCATATGGTAAAAAAGAAAGCGTAAATCTTGGAAGGTTTTGAGAAGGGAGATCTGCTTTGTTTTCCTGATACTTGGGCCTGAACTCAGGACCTTATACACGATTGGCAAGTACTCTGTGGCTGAGCCATGCCCCCCAGTCCTGGAAATTCAAATTATAGCATTGAGTAGAAGTGAAGAGAAGCCTTAATGATTCCTCAGAGCTAGGTGCTAGAAAGAAACTGCCAGAGAACTACCAATTAGTTCTAATGGTTAGTGGTGATGGCGCAGAAGATAACAATCTCGTGGTGGGCTGGGGCTGGAGAGATGGCTCAGCAGTTAAAAGTTCTTGTTTTTCATAAGATCCAGGGGCAGGCCCCTGCACCCATAAAGTGGCTCACAACTGTCTGTAACTTCAGTTCCAGGGGATCCAGCATCCTCTTCTGGCCTCCCAAAGTACTAGGCATACATGCGTACAGACGTACATACAGATGAAACAGTCATATACATATTCTTTGTTTCTTGGTTTTGTTTTTTCTCGAGACAGGGTCTCACTGTGTTACTCTTGACAGTCCTTGAACTCAATCTGCCTCCTGAGTGCTAGGATTAAAGGCATGGGCCACCACCTCCCAGCTCATGCACATATTCTAAAAATAAATAAATTAAAACGAACAAAAAACCAGGGCATTGGAGAGATGGCTCAGCAGTTAAGAGCACTGGCTGCTCTTCCAGAGGTCCCGGGTTCAATACCCAGCACCCACATGGCAGCTCACAACTGTCTGTAACTCCAGTTCCAGGGGATCCAACACCCATACACAGTCATACATGCAGGCAGAACACTAATGCACATAAAATAAATCTTTTAAAAGAAACAACAGTAGCAACAAAACCAGAGCCCAATGATTAATAATAATAATCATAATAAACTAAACACAGACCTTTGGCAGGCGAGTTATGTATCTCTCTTGGTAGAGAGTTTGTCTAGGTTGCACATAACCCCAGCTTCAATCCTTAGCCCTGTATAAAACCCAGCTGCAATCCCATCACTTGGGTTGACACAGGAGGATAAAAAGTTCAAGGTCATCTTTAGCTACTTAGTGAGTTTGGGGTCAGCCTGTGATCCAGGGAACCTTGTCTTTAAAAAAAGAGATAGGCGAGGGAGATGGCTCAGCTGTAAAAGTGCCTGCTGCCAAGCCTGATGACCTGAGTTCAGTCCCCGGACCCGAAAGGTGGGAAGAGGAGAGCTGAGTCCCCTCAGTCCCAAGTCGTCCTCTGGCCTCTGCACACAGGCCATGGCACAGGTACACACACACACACACAGAATAAATAGGCGTAATTAAGTTGGGTTGGGCGAGGTCTCACTACATAGCCCAGGCTGTCCTAGAACGGGCATGTAGACCAGGCTGTCCTCAAGCTTAGGGATCTAGCTACCTCTGCCTCCCAAGTGCTGGGACAGAAGACATGTACTGCAACGTCCAGCTTGGAAAGGTAAAACCCCGCATAAGCAGTAAGTGCTGACTTTGTTACCAGTATTTTACAGATTTTGGTCTCTTGATAATCTTCGTTTTCTATAATGAATATCCCTCAACCAGGACAGGAGGGAGGCCGAGGGATCTAGGCCACAATAAAAACCTGATTTCCTTTGCTGGCAAAGTTAACTGCTTCCATATCAGTGCAGAATTTGTAGAAACTTACACCTCTCCCTCGAGGTCGCTGTCCCAGCTCTTGGTCTCGCTACTGAAGAGGCTGACACCTGGGCTCTTCTGTGAGAGGAGTCTGTGGGTAAAGGCGCTTGCTGCCACCTCTGATGACCAGAGTTCAATTCCCTGGACCCCCATGGTAGAAGGAGAGAGAGAATTGACTCCTCCGCATTGTCCTGTGTCCCCCCATTGGAGGACACATGCGTACTGCACGCACACACACACATATGCACACACACACACACGCACCAGTGTTACACACACGCGCACGCCCGCGTACACACACACATACACACACACGTGTTAAGGACTGGACTGATGACTCTGTTAATCACTGTGCCAGGCAGTGGTGATGGCGCACGCCTTTTTTCCAGCACTCAAGAGGCAGAGGCAGGTGGATCCCTGTGAGTTCAAGACCACCCTGGTCTACAAGAGCTAGTTCCAGGACAGACTCCAAAGCTACAGAGAAACCCTGTCTCAGAAAAAAACAAGCAAAAAAAACCAAAAAAACAAAAAACAAAAAAAAAAACACTCGGTGTCTTGCAGAGGACCAGGGTTCAGTTCTCAGCACCCACACTGTGGCTCTCAGTGACCTATAACGAGTTCCAGGAGAACCAGTGCCCTCATCTGACTGAGGATACCAGGCATGAATGTGGAGTATATGCACACACTCAAGCAGAGCACACATAAAAAATAAATTAAAAAATCTTTAAAAAGTTGACCCTTACAGGCAGTGGTGGTGCACGCCTTTAATCCCAGCACTCAAGGGTGCGGAGGCAGGTGGATCTCTGTGAGTTCAAGGCCAGCCTGGTCTACTGAGTGAGTTTTGGGACAGTCTCCAAAGCTACTGAAAAACACTGTCTCAAACATCACTCCCCCAAAAGAAAGCTGTTGCCTCTTGTAAGGTAAGCAGTGGATGTAAATTGCTGTGGCGGGCCTTGTGCCTCAGACTGCGCGGGCTGCTGAGGATCTTCTGTGCCCACAGCACTCACTTCTCAATGGGCTGTCTAGGTGGTTCAGTGCGTAAAGATGCCTGCTGCCAAGGTTGACAGCCTGAGTTCGATACCCAGGACCCACATGGTGGATGGAAAGAACTGGTCCCAAAGGGTCAGCCCTTCTTATACAGTCCAGGCACACCTGCCCAGGGAGGCACCCCTGGGCCCTCCCATATCAATCATTAATCAAGAAAATGCCCCATTCCCTCTTGCCAGAAGACTTCTGTCAGGTTGACCAGCCAACCAGGACACGTACCTCAGAGCATGAGGAACTGAATTCAAATGCCCAGTGCACTCAGGAGGCAAAGGCAGCCGGATTGCTACAAATGTGAGGCCAGCCTGGTCTACATAGGGAGCACCAGGCCAGGCGGGACTAGAGATGGCTCCATGTTTGTCTGTAGCTCCAGGGCCGTAAGGAGCAGAGACAGGAAGATGCTAGGGTTTGATGGCTCCAGGTTAGGTGAGAGACCCCGTCTCAGGGAACAAGGTGGAGCAACACACCTAACACCCTCCTCTGGCTTCTGGAGTGCCACGCGCGCACCACATCCCCCACACCGCACAAAATAAAAATGTCTGTCTCCATGTGTGTCTCTGTATTACCTGCATTCGATCCACTGGAACTGGAGCTACAGGTGATTGTGAGCCTCCATGTGGGTGCTGGAATCAAACCTGGGTCCTCTGGAAGAGCAGCCAGTGCTCGTAACTGCTGAGCCATCTCTCCAGCCCCCTGTGTTTCTTTTTTCTTTTCTTTCTTTCTTTCTGCCTTCTCCCCCCCCCGCCCCTTTTTTTNTTTTTTTTTTTTTTTTTTTTTTTTTTTTTGAGTCAGGGTTTCATGTAACTCAGGCTAGCCTCAGACTAGCTACAGAGCCAAAGGTGGCCTTGAAGTTCTGGTCCTCCTGCCTCCACCTCTCAAGTGTTGGGATTACGGATATGCATGTCCTTCTCTACCCGGTTCAGGAGACTTGAACCTAAGGCTTCAGTCATGCTAGCAAGCAACTCTACCAACTGAGCCGCATCCCCAACTCCCTGAAGAGCAGATCGAAGAGCAAACGCTACCCTCACCCCCCTAGTTAGAGAAGAGAAGTAGCAGGGTAGGTTTTTATCTTAAAGGCCATCTTTCCGTTCGACTCTCTTACAAACATGGCTGCCTTTTAGAGCCAGAGCCTTCTGGGTTCAGTGTTGCAGAACTGCCAGGGTTCCCAGTTGGCCAGATTGGCTGACGCCGCCGTGGAACTGTCTGTTCTAGCCAAAGCTTAATTCCCTAAGGTTTGAGGAAAGAAAAAGTCACATTTATTTATGTTTGTGCGTGTTTATCGCGAGTGTGTGTGTGTGTGTGTGTGTGTGTGTGTGTGTGTGTGTGCCAATGCTATGGTATCCATGTGGAGGTCAGAGGCCAACTAGGGGGAGTCACTTCTCCCACCCTGTGGGCCCTGGGTTCGTGCTTACTGGCAGGTCCCTTTCTTTACTCACTGAGCCTTCTCAATGGCCAGAATCACACATTTCAGCCTTAGCAGACAGGTATCCTACCCTCCTCCCCCAGCCCGCACAAGCTTATATGTTCACGCTTGCTTTCTTTGTTTTTTGTTTGCTTGTTTTTCAAGACAGGGTTTCCCTGTGCAGTGTGCAGTGCTGGCTGTCCGGGAGCCCTCTCTGTAGACCAGGTTGGCCTTGGACTCAAAGATCCGCCTGCCTCTGCCTCCCGAGCGCTGGGATTAAAGGTGTGCACCATCACCACCACCACCACCACCATCACCACCACCACCACCACGGCACACTTTTTTTTTTTAACGAGGTCTTTCCTCAGCTGCAACGGTAGCCTGCCACATTGGCGTTCCTGGGAAAGCTGCTAGTCTGTGTAGTTTCTAAATTTACATGTGCCTGCGTAAGGGCTGCCACTAATGTGGTTGCCAAATCCGATCTAGTTTTGATCATTTTGTTTTCTTCCGATACCTAACTTCTGCCTTTGGCAGTAGTGGGGATTGGACTTTGGACCTCATGGATATGAGGCAAGCGCTCTGCCAGTGCGCTACAGCCCCAGCCCCCCAGTGCCTAATTTCTTTAGCCAGAATGTAGATGTTTTGGATGTTCCCCAGCATACATATATGCTTAAGATCTTTCTTTGTAACTGCATGTATTTATTTATTTGTGTGGAAGCCAGGGGGCAGCTATAGGCATTGTTCTCTGCTTACACTATGTGGGTCCTGAGGATCCAATTCAGGTCATCAGGTTTGGCAGCAAGTACCTTTATCTGCCAGGGCATCTCACAAGCCCTTGTATTGCTCTCTTGTTTGTTTTTCTGAGACAGGGTTTCTCTGTGGCTTTGGAGCCTGTCCTGGAACTAGCTCTTGTAGACCAGGCTGGCCTCGAACTCAGAAAGATCTACCTGCCTCTGCCTCCTGAGTTTTGGGATTAAAGGCGTGCACCACCACTGCCTGACTTTTTTGTATTGTTTTGTATTATTGCTTTTTTGTATTGTAGGCTCATGTAGCCCAGGCTAGCCTCAAACCCCCTATATAACCAAAGCTGGCTTGCCACCTCACAAGTGCTGGGGTTATAGTCAAGTGTCGCTGGCTTGGTTCCAACTCCCTGTGTCTTGTGTACTTTTGATTCTGATTCTGCTACACGGGGCTGGACCTGCCTCTTGGTACTTTTTTTTTTTTTTAAGATTTATTTATTTATTATATATACAACATTCCTTCCATGTATGTTTACATGCCAGAAGAGGGCACCAGATCTCATTATAGATGGCTGTGAGCCACCATGTGGTTGCTGGGAATTGAACTCAGGACCTCTGGAAGAGCAGTCAGTGCTCTTAACCTCTGAGCCACCTCTCCAGCCTGCCTCTTGGTACTTAAAATGAGATCAGCACGCTTTTTACTAGAAAGCGTCTGTTGAGCGAGTGTGAGGGCGTGCACACGTCACATGTAACCCAGCACTCGTGAGATTTAGGCAGTGGGGCAGAGTTTAAGGGGAACCTACTGAGACCCGTGTCAAAGAAAAAGCATCTACCGAGCAAAACCTTAATGTTTTATGTTTGTGTACATGGTCATGCACACATATATGGGGCCAGGGTGAACCTTGTGGGTCAGGTGTCACCCACCTTGGCTTTTGTTTTTGTTCTTTTTTTAAAAATATTTATTTATTTATTTGTTATGTATACAATATTCTGTCTGTGTGTATGTCTCCAGGCCAGAAGAGGGCACCAGACCTCATTACAGATGGTTGTTAGCCACCATGTGGTTGCTGGGAATTGAACTCAGGACCTTTGGAAGAGCAGGCAATGCTCTTAACCACTGAGCCATCTCTCCAGCCTGTTTTTGTTCTTTTTTTAAGACAGAGTCTCTCACTGGCCCGGATCCCACTGGTGAAGCTAGGGCTGCCTAACCAGCAAGTAACGGGGAGCTGTCTGTTGCCACCTCCCTGGTCACAGGCCACCACATCCGGCTTTCTTTATGTGGATTCTGGGGTTTCAACTAGGGTCCTTGTGCTTGTTCTGCAAACACGTATAGACTGAGCCAGTTCCCTGATCCTTGATCTTTCTCAGGCTTTCTTAAAAGCCACTGTGGGATAAACCACTGTTTGGAAAGAAAACGCAAGCCGGTCAAGGTGGCCCATGCCTGCAGTCTCAGCACTTGGGAGCTGGAGGCTGCAGAACAGGAGTTCAAAATCATTTTTAGCTGTGTAGCAAGTTGAGATCAGCCTGACCTGCGTGAGACTCCTGCATTCATAATATCCTCTCCCCCTAAAAGAAAGGGAGGGCGGGAGGGATGGAAGGAAGGAAAAAAGGAGGGAGGAAGGAAGGTAAGTAGCTTTGATGCTAGTTTTTTTTTTTTTTTTTTTCTTTGCACAGCAAGCCCTGCTTCTGTGCCTTTGGCTGTTAGGTCCTTATTTAATCCTCAAGTGACTAATAGACACTGTTTAAAGAATTTATTTATTTATTTACATTGGTGTTTTGCCTACATACATGCTTGTGTGAGGTTGACGGAATTGTACTCAGTTAGCTGTCATGTAGTTGCTGGGGATTGAACCCGGGTCCTCTGGAAGAACAGTCAGTTCTCTTAACCATTGAGCCATCTCTCCAGCCCTCTAACAGACACTTTTTACTCCTGTCCACTTTTACTCCCTCAGTGAGAATCAGAGGACATGGGAGCACTCCAGGCGGTGCCTCAGTTTCCCTCTCTGGCTTGCTAGAGTGGTTGCTGGCTGAAGCACCCGGCCTCTGTGGAAGGCAGGTGCAGCTGGCTGTCCCGTCACTCAGTACTTTTCCATCTGTTTGAACTGGAAAGCACACACGTACCTTGCCCTGTTTATTTCCTTTTGCTCCCTCGCCTCCCATAGTCACCTTTACAGGGCAGAGGTAAATGACAGTTTCATTTACTTATTGATTCAGGCTTTGTGTGTGTGGGTACATGGGGGTGTGGCTCCGGGCTAAGGGGGTGGTGTGTGGGGGTGTGGCTCCACGCTAAGGGGATATAATATGGGGGTGTGGCTCCATACTGTAGGGGCGCATGGGGGTCTGACTCCATGCTGTAGGGGTGCGTGGGGTGTGGCTCCGTGCTATGGGGGTGTGGCTCCATGCTGTAGGGGTGTGGGGGGTGTGGCTCCATGCTGGTGGTGTTCCTCAGGGATTCTCCTCCTCTTTGGGTTTTGTTTTGAGACACAGTCTCTGTGTGGCTCTGACTAGCCAGGAGCTCACAGAGATCCCCTGCCTCTGTCTCCCTTGTACTGAGAGTAAAGGCCCCAGCCCTGTTGTGCCCTAACACTCATTCTCCCTCTGGTCTGGAGCTCACCAGCCATGGGTAGCCTTTTTTTTCCTCCTGAGACAGAGTTTTCCTATGTAGCCCCGGCTGTCCTGGAACTCGCTCGCTCTGTAGACCAGGCTGGTCTTGAACTCGCCCCTGCCCCTGCCCCTTCCTCTTGAGTACTGGGATTAAAGGCATATGCTAATGTGCCTGCTAGCCTAGCTTTTGGTTCTGGGCATCAAACTCGGGTCTTTGAGCTCGTGAGATAATCTCTTTCCATCCCAAAGTCCCTGATTTACTCATCTTAATGTTATAGATCAATGAATAACTTGAAAAACCTCTAAAGAAGTAATTTAAAAAAAAAAAAAGGTGCAAATAAGCCAGGCATGGTGGCATAAGTCTGCAATCCTAGCCCTGAGAAAGGATGAGTTGAAAACTCAAGGCTAGCCTGGGCTACATAGACCTGATCTAGTCTGAGGTACATAGACCCCTGTCTCAAAAAGCAAAAGAAGAGCCAGTGAAATTGCTCCTGAGGTACAGGAGCCTGCCACCAACCTTGGTGACCTGAGTTCAGTCCCTAGACTCCACATGGAAGGGGAGCACTGACTCCCTGAAGTCGTCCTCTCCTCTGGCCTCCACAGGTGCTCTGTGGCACACGTGCCCCTGCACACATAGACACACACATAAATAAGGGAGCCCGTGAGACGGGCCAGTGCGTAAAGGTGCTCGCTGTCTAAAATTAATAAATAAATAATAAACAAACAAATGTAATTATTTTAAAAAGCAGAACAAGAGGGAAAAAAGCAGCTGGGGATGGTGGCGCACACCTGCAATCCCAGCCCTTGGGAGGAGGGAAAAGGAAACAGAGGTGAAGCTAGAAACAGGAGGGAAATGCATCAAGGCTTGAGAGTGGAGAGGAAGCCAGCGGGGCGGCAGGCCTGTTCCTGGCTCTGCACAACACAGTGTTGTTTATAGAAGCTGGGCAGGGAGCAGTGAAGTGGGTTGACGGCAGAATTTAGATGGAGGAGATTTTTTTACATTAGTGAAATTGACCTTGAAGCAGGGTGACGGGGACCTTCCTCAGGACTGTTGAGTCCCTTAGCGGAGACTTCTTGGCATGTGTCAAAGAAGATGGCTCCTTGGCATGTGCCAAAGAAGATGGCTCCGTGGGCAAAGGCCCCGGCTTGGGAGCCTGATGATGACCTGAGTTCAGTCCCCAGGACCTGACTTCCCCATGCATGCTGTGACCGCACGCACAAGTTACAGAAATCACTGAAAAAGGCTTATTTATTTGTTTTTTGTTTTTGTTTTTTTTTAATTAGAAAAGAGATAAATAGGTTTAGCCACTCCTTGATCACAAGTAGCAGACTGGCGCTTCTAGCAGTAAAGAAACCCAGACCCAGGGTGTTGAGTCTGAACACAAACATTCAGAGGAAAGGAATTCCCAAGTTTGAATCTGGCACCGAGGAGAGGCGACACTAGATGCTGGGTGGGACTGGGTTTTTCCACTGTTGACCTGGCAGAACCTTCTGATCTCAGCCTCAGCAGGTTTGGGCCCTCGTGGATGGAGAGCGAAGCAGAAATATAGGCCGGCATGGGGGTGATGAGGTGTGGGAAGGTGGGGAGACTCGGGTCTTTAATAAAGTCAAAGGGGAGGAAAGGGAGGCGGGGAGAGGCCTGCGAAGACTCGGGTGTCTGGGCATGCAAGAAGTTGCCTTGGCAGAGGACTCTCGGGTATTCCGAATGCTATTAGGAGCCTGGCTCTAAAAAGAAAGTAGAGGCTGGGGACGTGGCTCTGTGGGCGGGATGTTTGCCCAGTATAGCGGAAGGTACTGGTTGGTCTCCAGTAGCTCATCCGTCGGGCATGGTGGTGCACAGGTCTCATCCCATCATTGGGAGGTGGAAGCAGAAGAATCAAGAGTCCAGTGTCATCCTCAGCTAATAGAGGAAGTTCAAGGTCTAGCCTAGGCTGCTTGTTCCCAGAAAGAAGTAGGGAGGGAGAAGAAAGAAAGTAGAGGGTGACACCGGCTTAAGGTGGAAGCCGTCCTGGTCCCTTTGCTCTCTGTTGCTTTCCTCTAGGGCTGCAGAGATGCCACGTGGGTAAGAGCTCCGAGTTCAGACCCCCAGCACCCGTGTTTAAAGCTAGGCATGGACAAGTAATAGCAGGGACGTGGGAGGTGGAGGCAGGGGGATGGCCGCTTTCTCTGACCTACCACGTGCACACATGCATGCACATACCACAGACACATTAATTAATTAATTGAAAATTATTGCCCTATTCAACCTGGGCAAGTAAATTTAATCTCTGAGTTTGTCTGGCATGAGTTTGCCGGCACGGAAGGGCAGTACCCCCTTCTAATTTAGGGGTGTGGGTGTTGGGGGGAGAACCTGAATTTTGTTGGAGACACTGGGTGTGAGCCAGAGGGTTGGGTCTGTTTCATTCCAGGCCAGTGAGGCACATCTGGCCCATCACGTGACCCTGGCACTCACATGACCCTGGACCAGACCCAACCAAATGCGAAACACCTAGGCCTCTCTCTCAGCTGCTGGCAGGAGAGGGCCCTGTTTCTACATCTGTGTTCTCAGCCAGCAGTGACCTCCGTATGATTCAGAGAGGCAGAGTCTGACTCAGGCCCTGCAAGGAGAAGGCCTCTTCCTAAGCTGCAGCCTCCTTGTGGAGAGTTCTCCCTGCCCCCCAGGCCGCCTGTGGTTATTCAAAATCCAGTCCCCAGGCATCAAGGTCAGAGCTGCGTTCTCCCAGGACAGCACACTGCCCTACAGAAACATCCTGTCCTGTGCCTCCCCTCCCTCCGGAGACAGCCCTCCAGTCCAAGCTCCGGCGGAAGTTCTGCTGTTCTTTGTCAGCCACTTTTGATTGACGCCTGCCTCAGGTCTGCCTCCTCCTCCTCCCCTTCCCCCTAACAAGGAAGCGCCTCTGTGTTTACAATTCCTAACAGTTCCTGGTTGTCCTTTCAGGAAATGCCAGTGACCTTCTTATGATAGGCTTCAGATCTGTTTTTCTAATGTAAACATAATAAATTTCACGGTTCCCATGACCTGGCCGGTTCTCCTCCCTCCCTCCCGCTAACATCCCGAATCGCATTCTCTCTAATCCATCAGTGTCTGGGTGGCATCTATGGCAATGAAAAGTACACCTGGACAGGTTTCTCGAGTCCCCACCCTCGGTGGGGTTTTCTGTTGGTTTGGTTTTTGGTACCAAGAAGTGGAACCCAGGGCTTTATGCACTAGGCCACTGGGCTGCATCACTCTACCTGTGTGTGTGTATGTGTGTGCATCTGTGTGTGCACGCGTGCGTGTGTTGTGTGCTTGTGTGTGTGCATGTGTGTATGTTGTGTGCGTGTGCGCACGTGAACACATGCACAGTTTATTTGTGTATGTGTAAGTATATCTGCACGCGTACATTCTTGTGTGGAACCCCCCATCAACTTCCAGCGTTGTCCTCCGGTGCTGTCCATCTTGTTTTTTGAAATAGGGCCTCAGTGGGACCTAAGGCTTGCCGTTCACCCAGGCTGGCTGTCTAGCAAGCCGTGGGAATCCTCCTGTCCCTGCCTCCCCAGCCCCAGAGTTGCAAGCATGTATCACAATACAAGCATGTATTACAATATTACACATATTTGTAATACAATACAAGCATGTATTACAAACAGTTCTGGGAATCAAACTCAGACTCGTGCAGCGAGCACTAAATGGGGTGAGCTGTCTCCCCAATGTCTTCTCCCAGTCTTTTACTTCAAGGTGGGGTCTCACCAAATTACCTAGGTTGGCCTTGAACTAATTGTGTAGCCAAGGCTGTCCTAGAATTTACATTTCTCCTGCTTTGGCCTCCCAGGTAACCGAGGCTATAGGCCCGTGCCATACCAGTGAGTTCCTTGGTCGTTGGATACACTTGGTGGTCACAGACTGTGTCCTTTAATTTTTGTATCTCCCCCCCCCCAGCCTCCATTATAATGCCTTGTACTGTGGCCAAGTGAAGACTTGGTGGTGGCCTGGTGTGGTGATGCAGGCCTGAGTGGTTGGATCAAAGGTTCTGGGCCAACCTAGACTCCATGTGGCTTGGTTTGTAGAGATTCAGGAAGGCTTGGCTTCTGTCCCCAGCACCACATAAAACACCCTGGTGGCACATGCACACTTCTTTTCTTTAATTTTTTATTTTTATGTACATTGTTGTGAGGGTGTCGGTTCCCTGTAACTGGAGTTACAGACAGTTATGAGCCGCCACGTGGGTGCTGGAAACTGAGCCTTAGTCCTCTGGAAGAGCAGCCGGAGCTCTTAACCGCTGAGCCCCGGCATGCCCAACTTTAAGCCTAGCACTTGGAAGGTGGAGGAAGGATGGCCAGAAGGTCAAGGTCAAGACCAACCTGGGCTACAAGAGAACCCACCTAAAAAGACAAGCGGAAAGGACTTAGGTAGTGGAGGGACAAAGGAGAGGATCAGAAAGTGGAGGGGACGGCAAGGTGGACTCGGGCTAGCATGCAGAAGGCCCTGGTGGTCTGGACAGGGAGAATCCTGAGGTTAAGGAGAGCAAACAGTAGGAAAGGTTTATTAAAGCAGGTTGGAGTGGCTGGGATAGAGCTCAGTCGGTAGAGTGTTCATGGACCATGCGTGAAGCAAGCCCAGGTTCGACCCCCAGCATGCATAGAAAGGGACTCGGTCTCTACCACTTGTAATCCCAGCACTCGGGAAGGGGAAGCCCCGGGATTAGGAGCTCAAAGTCATCCTTAACCAAGTGGCGAATTCGAGGCCAACCTGGACTATTTGAGACCCTGTCTCAAAAATAACGAAGGGGGAAAGCAGACCGACTCAAAAACCAAATCAAGCCATGAATGAGCCGATGCTCAGTGGGCGCTGACCACCTGGGAAACCTGATCCTGTCTAAGAGCTATTGTTTGCTCCAGGACCCAGCTCTCATCTTTCCTTAGACGTCACCCTCTTGGATACTGCTTGTTGTTTCAGAAGGGCATCTGGAGAGCCCTGACTCAAAGGTCCAGCAGCAGGATGACTGGAAATGACCTCGTCTGCAGTGTCCGGCCTTGTAAGGAACAGTTCATCACCCAGGAGCAGCCGCCCCTCACTGCTCGCTCCGTGGCTTGGCGTCTGCCCCTCTCCACACACCTGTGATGGCGCGTTCACGGCCCTTCCTCCAAACTTGGCAGGGATACCTTTGTGCTGGGCATACACCTGCAAGTGCAGATGCATGATCCTCACTTAAATCCCTTTTATTTTATTATTTGACACGTGTGGGTGTCCTGCCTGTATGTGTATGTCTTTGTACCTTGTGGGTACAGTGAAGTCATCAGACCCCCTAGAACTGGAGTTACAGATGGCTGTGACCCACTGTGTGGTTGCTGAGAATCCAGCGCAGGTCCTCTGCAAGAGCGGCCGGTGCTCTGAACTACTGAGCCACCTCTCCAGCACCCCCCCCCTTTTTTTTTTTTTGAGACGGTTTCTCTGTGGCTTTGGAGCCTGTCCTGGAACTAGCTCTGTAGATCAGGCTGGTCTCGAACTCACAGAGATCCGCCTGCATCTGCCTCCCGAGTGCTGGGATTAAAGGCGTGCGCCACCACCGCCCGGCCCATTAGGAAACTTTGAGCCCTGTTAAAGCCCAGAATTCAGCATTGGATTGAAGAAAATAGAATTGGAAAGGAGTCATAATGACCAACTAAAGGGAGAAAGGGGAGACAGGAGAACAAGATGCCATGAAAGTCACAGGAAAGGGAGTCTAAGTGGAGCAACAGGAAGAGCAGGGGATCTCTGACAGTGCAGAGCCACTCAAGTGAGAGGACCCACTACTGTCCTTAGTAAGGAACGTCGGTGGTGAAAGGAGGGGATTGAAAAGTGGGTAGGAAAAGTCGCTATAGCTCTACAGGGAACTGGGTGTCACAAAAGGAAGGAAATAGGTCAAACTATAGGAGTTAAAAGATAACAAATGTTCTATTGGGAACTCACCAAGGCCAACTGGCCTGGGTCTGAAAAAGCCTGGGATAAAACCGGACTCTGAACATAGCAGACAATGAGGACTACTGAGAACTCAAGAACATTGGCAATGGGTTTTTGATCCTACTGCACGTACTGGCTTTGTGGGAGCCTAGGCAGTTTGGATGCTCACCTTACTAGACCTGGAAGGAGGTGGGTGGTCCTTGGACTTCCCACAGGGCAAGGAACCCTGATTGCTCTTTGGGCTGACGAGGGAGGGGGACTTGATTGGGGGAGAGGGAGGGAAATGGGAGGTGGTGGCAGGGAGGAGGCAGAAATCTTTAA
>NW_026068242.1:162895-214390 GCF_014885135.2 Alexandromys fortis
ACTGGGGGATTCTAGGCAGGGGCTCTACCACTGAGCCACACCCCAGCCCCTCACTGGGGGATTCTAGGCAGGGGCTCTACCACTGAGCCACACCCCAGCCCCTCACTGGGGGATTCTAGGCAGGGGCTCTACCACTGAGCCCACCCCGGCCCTGGCATGGGCTGAGACTGTCTTATGTGCTGTTGTTTTCTTTCTCCTTTCTTATTCAATACATATACCGCCCTGGCTCACCTCTCCATCTCTGCCCTACAGGAGAGGCCTGAACCCCCCACATCGAGTCAAGTCCATCTCCATGACAACCTTCACTGAGCCTGAAGTCTTGTTCCTCCAATCTCGCGGGAATGAGGTGAGCAGCCGCCACCAAAGGAGGAGATAGCAGACTGTGGCTCGGCCACTTGCTAGCAAAACTTTGCCTCAGGATGATTGGAAAACCCAGTAGTTTCCTTTGAATTTCTTTTACCTTTATCTATATAGAACGTGTGTCTGTCTGTCTGTCTGTCCGTCCATCTGTGGTAGGGGGAAGACAAGGTTCTCTTCCTTCACCATCTGGGTTCCAGGGATCCAGCTCAGGCCGTCAACTTACCTTACCAGCCCCCAGCAGTTTCTTCTGGGATGGATTTCTCTTCATAGTTTTAGTATATGCTATCACTTGCTTTACAAATGTTGTAGTTTATGTATGGCCTGACCTACTTACTACTCATGTATAAACTGTGTGGCAGGAGCGCGGTCTGATTTGTAAGTGCCTGCAGAGCCCCCCATAGTTGATCTTGGAAGACTTGGCCTGAGGTCACTAACCAGAGGTCCACCAACGCTGCTGTTCACACTGGTGCTGTTCACACACTAATGTGTTCATACACTCCACCGCTTCCGTCCTTCCAGGTTTGCCGCAAGATCTGGCTGGGTCTCTTTGATGCTCGGACATCGCTGATACCCGATTCCAGGGATCCTCAGAAGGTGAAGGAGTTCCTCCAGGAAAAATACGAGAAGAAAAGATGGTAAGGAGCAAGGGGGAGACCCAGGTCCGAGACACCTTGTTTGACAGCCCCGTTTCCAAAGTATTGCTGGCGTTTTTAAGATCAGGTTTTGGCTGGGTCTGCTCCTCACCCTGACTCCCAGATTCAGTTGGTGTTAAATTCCGACTTCAAATAACAAATTGAAACTGAGTATATTGGTTCATGCCTGTAACCCCAGTTCTTGGGAGAGTGAGGCAGGAGGATCAGAAATTTCTTTTAAAAAAAAAAAAGATTTATGTATTTATTATGTATATGACATTCTGCCTCCATGTATGCCCACATGCCAGAAGAGGGCACCAGATCTCATTACAGATGGTTGTGAGCCACCATGTGGTCACTGGGAATTGAACTCAGGACCTCTGGAAAGAGCAGCCAGTGCTCTTAACCACTGAGCCATATCTCCAGCCCCCAGAAATTTCAAGCCATAGCTGGGCAGCGGTGGCATACGCTTTTAGTCTCAGCACTCAATAGGCAGAGACAAGTGGCTCTCTCTGAGTTCTAGGCCAGCCTAGTTTACAGAGCTAATTCTAGGACAGCCAGAACGACACAAATAAGCCCTGTCTCAAAAAACCAAACAAACAAATGAAAAATGAAATTCAAGGTCATTGGCTACTTTGTAAGCTCTGAACAAGCCTGGGCTACATGAGACCCTGTGTCAAAATAATAAAATGACAAATTGTCGTGAAAAAAAAAAAACTTGTTATGTGTGTCACTAACCCTGCAGTTCTGTTTGAGACATGTAGCCCAGGCTAACCCTGAATTCCCTACATCCCAAGGATGACCCTGAATTTTAGATCCTCCTGCTGCTGCCTGCTGAGTGCTGGGATTACAAGTGTGCACCACCACAGTTGGCTTATGTGGTGTTGAGAATCGAACCCGGGACCTCATGCCTGTTCGGTGGGTGTGTTACCCACTGAGCCAAATCCGTAGCCCTAACCCTGCGGTTTTGACGTCCTTCTTGTTGAAAATGATCGGATCGAGCAGGTAGATCTGTCCACATGCACTAGTTTCTACAGCTCAGTAGATCTTGTCTACACACGTGTGCATGCGTGTGCCAGGGCGCTTGTGTAGAGGTCAGGTAACAACTTTGTGGAGCAGGTTCTCCTACCAGGTGGATCTCAGGGGTCAAACTCAGGTCATCAGTCAGGCTTGGCAGCAAGCCCCTTAGCCACTGAGCCAAGTCCAGCCCTCCATCTGTTTTTACGGCAGCGTCTCGGAGTGAACCGGTCACCGGCTGTCTGGTGAGCCCCTGGGACCACTCGTCTCCACCCTAGAGCTGGGGTTATAGATGTGCTTGCCACCATGCCTAACCTTAGGCGGATGTTGGGGGTCTGAACGCAAGTCCTCCTGGTTATACAGCAGGCATTTAACCCACTGAGCCTGAGACCACTTCCTTGGGGTTAAGATGCTTCCAGGGTGTATGCAGGGAGTAGGAAGGAGTAGAGGTCAGGACAGGCTGAGCTCCTTGCTGAACAAGGTACAGACATTCTCTGTGGGATCGAGAGGGAGAAGTCAGGAAATCTGGTGTGCGGATGTTGATCCTAGCTGCTCCAGAGGGAGTTCAGGGCTAGCCCGGGCAATGTAGTGAGACCCTGACTCAAAAGAAAAAGTGCAGAAAAGGCTTCCTTGTAACCTGTGGGAGGCCCTGGCTTCACTCTCTAGTGCTAAGAGAGAGACAGAGACAGGGAGAGCCCCAGAAAGTAAAGGAAAGGGGCTCAAGAAGGAGGGGGGGGGGCTGGAGAGACATATAGACTCAGTGGTTAAGAGCACTGACTGCTCTTCCAGAGGTCCTGAGTTCAGTTCCCAGCAGCCACATGGTGTTTCCCAATCATCTATAGTGGGATCTGATGCCCTCTTCTGGTGTAAAGGTGTACATGCAGATAGAACACTCATATACATAAAATAATCTTTTTTTTTTTTTTTTTCTCGAGACAGGGTTTCTCTTTTCTCTGTAGCTTTGGTGCCTGTCCCGGAACTAGCTCTTGTAGACCAGGCTGGCCTCGAACTCCCAGAGATCCGCCTGCCTCTGCCTCCCGAGTGCTGGGATTAAAGGTGTGCTGTGTGCGCCGCCACCACCACCCGGCAATAAATAAATCTTTAAAAAAAAAAAAAGAAGCTGGAAAATAAGAAAAGTGCTCCATCCGTACTGTTGTGTGTATGATTAACTAAAACCAAATGGTTTGAGATGTCAAAAGAGGGAGAGAGAAATCCTGTTTTGTTTTTTTTAAACATGTATAACATTCTGCCTGCCTACCAGAAGAGGGCACCAGATCTCATTATAGATGGTTGTAAGCCACTATGTAGTTGCTGGGACCTGAACTGGTTTGTCAAGGCAGGGCTCTTCTGTGTAGCCCTGGCCATCCTAGAACTCAGTTGTAAACCAAGCTGGCCCTGAACGCAGAGTTCCTCCTGCCTCTGCCTGGTACTGGGATTAATGGCATGCACCACCACCTGGTGAAATTCACTATTTTATAAATAACTTATGCTAAATTTAAAAATTTTTAAATTCTTTGAAGAATGGCTGGGCAGTGGTAGTGACACTCCTTTAATCCCAGCATTCGGGAGTCAGAGGCAGGCAGATCTCTGTGAGTTCGAGGCCAGCCTGGTCTACAAGAGCTAGTTCCAGGACAGGCTCCAAAGCTACAGAGAAACCCTGTCTTGAAAAACAAAACAAAACAAAAAAATTCTTTAAAGAGTCCAGATGTGGCACACACTTTTAATTCCAGCATTGGGGAGGCAGAGGCAGGCAGACCTCTATGAGTTCAAGCCAGCCTGATCTACAGAGTGAGTTGTGGGATAGTCAAGGTTACATATTAAAGACTTGTCTTGAAAAAACAAAACCAAAAAATGTTTTAAAAAGTAGAAAATAACCACAACCCAGAGAAAACTGGACATTCCTGAGGGGAAATATTTATCAAATTCTGGGCATGGTAGTATATGCCTGGAATCCCAGCTCTCTGGGATTGAGGCAGGAGGATCGGTTGAGAGTCATTTATGGGTCCATTGTGACACTATGTCTCAAAAAGCCAAAACACTGATGGCAAGATAGCTTAGCAGGGCAAGGTACCTAATACCCTATCTGAGTTCAGTCCTTGGGACCCACACGGTGGAAGGAGAGAGCAGATTCCTGCACGTTGTCCTCTGACCTTCAGTGGCACACATGCCTGTACACTTGTACTTGCACATGTGACACATGCATGCACACGCACATAATAATAAAAAAACCTTTAACATAAAGAAAAATGCATTAAGATACCCGGGGACAGCTGGGCAGGGTAGCTCATGCCCAAACAATCTGGGGGTGTGGCTCAGTGTTAGAACATTTATCTTAGAATCCCCCAGTGAGGGGCTGGAGTGTAGCTCAGTGATAGAGCCCCTGCCTAGAATTCCCCAGGGAGGGGCTGGGGTGTGACTTAGTGGTAGAGCACTTAACTTGCCTGCACAAAGCCCAGCTCACAGAAGAGACACACTCAAGAGAACATTGTTAGGTCACTAAATATTTTTATTCATACTTTAGGTGAAGCAACAATAAAAATTTTGACCCTGTAACTGGTGTTTTCTCAACCACCTCAGCTGAGCACGGTCCAAGATTTTCACTCTTTCATTAGGATAACTGTTCTTTCTCATAGGTATGTCCCCCCGGAGCAAGTCAAAGGACCCTCTTACAGCAAAGGCGGTGCCTCTACGCCTGTCCAGGGCTCTGTACCGGAAGGGAAGCCCGTGCGGACGCTTCTGGGAGAACCTGTGCCATCTCTCTCTGATGCTGCTTCCTCTTCGAGCCAGGTAAGCCTCTAACCTAATCCTCCCCTTCCCACTGAGGTTTGGTTTAGATTGTGTGGAACTGGGCATTGCTTTCCAAAGTCAGATCCTCTGGGTTTAGCAAACGAGCAGTCCAGGGACTGGAAGCTGATTCTCAGCCATGCTACCACCTCTAATTTGTATCTGGTATCCGGGGACCCCAGCAGGAAGTGGTATTGAATGACCTCAGTCCTAACCCTCCCTTCTGAGGAGCCAGGACAGTGCTTCCTTATCTGACAAAGACCTGGAATTGAGAGCCCCTGGACACTGGACAGCCCATGTGTCTTAGGGCTACCTCTATGGGCTCTCAAAAACTTGGTTTTGGGGGCTGGAGAGATGGCTCAGCGGTTAAGAGCATTGCCTGCTCTTCCAAAGGCCCTGAGTTCAATTCCCAGCAACCACATGGTGGCTCACAGCCATCTGTAATGGGGTCTGGTGCCCTCTTCTGGCCTGCAGGCATATACACAGACAGAATATTGTATACATAATAAATAAATATTAAAAAAAAAAAACCTGGTTTTGGGGGCCGATATTCTGAGAGGATCAGCTGAGAGTTACAAGAGGTACTTAGAGGTCTGAGGAACCTGACACACTCTTTCGGCTCCCACAGGCACCAGATACACACGTGGTATATTTATATAAATGCAGACAAAGCACCCATACATATAAAATTAAAAGGAAGAGAGCCAGGCAGTGGCGTCACAGCCTTTAATCCCAGCACTTAGGAGGCAGAGGCCGGTGAATCTCTGTGAGTTCGAGGACAGCCTGGTGTACAGAGGAAGTTCCAGGACAGCCAGAGCTGAAACAGAGAAACCCTGTCTCAAAAAAACAAAAACAAAATTTAAAAGGAAGGAAGAAAAGGGGGGAAAAAAGAGACACTTAGGTGATTTCTGCATGGGAACCCTCTCAGCCCACGCCACCGCCTTACCCAGCCTTCTCTCTGCTTGACCGGGGGCAGCCTGGGGAGATCTGGAGGGACCCAGGTCACAGCTGGGATTCTGACTGCCACACACAATTCTTCCCCCAAATCTGCCAACCAGTCCCAGGCTCGTACAGCCCAGGCCAGAAGCTCCCAGCCTCCTTCCCAGTCGTCCACCAAGAAAGCCAGCACCGACCTGCTGGCCGATATCGGCGGGGACCCCTTCGCTGCTCCCCAGGTGGCTCCAGCCTTTGCTGCCTTCCCAGCCTTTGGAGGTAAGTGCCACCTGCGCTGAGAACCTGTCTCCACCACATATATTACTACAAAGACATGCAGTCCACTGGGGCCTGACCCTTCTGTGGGGCTGGAAGAACAGGGGTCAAGAGACAGCATGGGCTCTATTTGGAAGTTTAGCCCTACAGCATATGAGTGGGGGTCCCGAGTACCTCTTTTAACAGTCAGAGAACCCGTTTGATGACTTTATCCCTGCTATGGTGGGAAGAAGGGAGCCAGGTATAGTGGTGCCGGCCTGTAATCCTGATACCTGGGAGGCCGAAGCCGGAGAATAAAAAGCTGAATAACTTTTTCCGTGTTTGTGTGTGTGCCTTTTCACGTGTGTGCACTTGGAAGCCAGAGAACTACCTTGCCCATTGTTCCTCCGCTACCAGCCACCTTTTTTTTCTTTGTTTTTTTTCTTTGTTTTTTTTTTTAACTCAGTGTGACTGTTTCACGTGTCTGTGTGTCTGTGTACCTCATGTGTGCCTGGAGCCCACAGAGATCAGAAGAGGACTTTATTAGTCTCTGGGACTGGAGCTACAGACGGCTGTGAGTCACCGTGTGAGTGCTGGCCAGCCATCCCCAGTCCTCTGCAAGAGCTCTTCACCATTGGGCCATCTCTTTAGCACTGGCCTTTTTAATTAAAATAAAGCAAACAAAAATCAGTTCTCACTGGCCTGGAACTTGCCATGTCTGCTAGCCTGGCTAGCCAGTGAGTCTCAGGGATCCACCTGTCTCTGTGTCTGCAGTGCTGGGATTATAAGTGTATCACATGAATTCTGGGGACAGAGCTACCCTCTAGCAGAGGGAGACAGACAGACAGACACATTCTGCATCTGTTTTGGAGACAGGGGCATGCTATGTAGCTCAGGCTGGTCTCGAACTCATGATTTCCCACTCCAGTCTCCTGAGTGCTGGGGTCACAGGTGTGAGCCACCATGCTTGGTGTCTTAGGTTTCTGTTGCTGTGATTAAAACACCAAACCAGCTGGGGGAGGAAAGGGTTGCTTGGGCTCACACATCCTGGTTCACAGTCCCTTGAAAGAAGTCCTAGCAGGATCTCAAGGCAGGAACTGAAGCAGGAACTCGGGAGAGATCTGCTTGCAGGCTTGTTCTTTGTGGCTTGTTCAGCCTGCTTTCGGTTTTTGTTCTGTTTGTTTTAAAATTTTGAGGCAGGGCCGCATGTATAGCTCTGGCTGGCCTGGAACATACTGTGTAGACGGGTCAGCCTGCTTTCTTATATAACCCGGGACCGCCTGCCCAGGCTGGCACTGCCTTCATATTAATCAAGAAAATGTCCCCACAGGCTTGCCTATAGGTCAGTCTGATGGAGGTACTTTCTCATTTGTTTTGATGGGATGGGGGGTCTCTAGAGCCTTGGCTGTCCTAGAACTCACTATATAGACCAGGATAGCCTAGAACTCATAAAGACCCCCCTGTCTCCGCCTCCCAAACGCTGGAATTAAGAGCGTGCACCACCATGTATGGTGGAGGCGTCTTCTCAATTTGAGGGTCTTCTTGCTAAATGACTTTAACTTGTTTCAAGTTGGCAAACTAGTCAGCTGTGGTTGTTTGAAAGAAAATGGCCCCCAAAGGGACTGGCACTATTAGCAGGCGTGGCTTTGTTGAGGTGGGTGTGGCCTCGTCAGAGGAAGTGTGTCACTCTAGGGGCGGGCTTTGAGGTCTCCTATGCTAAAGCTACTCCCAGCGAGACAATCCATTTTCTGATCCAAATGTAGCCAGCGCCAGGACTTGCAGCGTGCTACCATGCTGATAATGGACCGGACCTCTGAACTGTAAGCCGCCACCTCAGTGAAATGTTTTCCTCTGAGAGTTGTGGGTCACGGTGTCTAAGACATCAACACATCTGGCTATGAATACATTTCCTGCATGCAGCCTTTGTGTTCCCTCCGCCCATAGGCCAGACTCCTTCCCATGGGGGCTTCGCCAACTTCGATGCCTTCAGCAGCAGCCCCGGCACTTCGGCCTTCGGGAGCCTCCCCGCATCGGTCCAGACTCCGTTCCAGGCTCAGCCAGCCCCTGCAGGTAAACTCCTTGCCCATTTCCTGCCTCTCTTCCAGGAGCATCACCCCTGCTTCCTTCCCTCCTTCACATCCCCAGTGATCCTAAAATAGGCTGAAAAACTGCTTCTCCTTGAAGGGTAGAGCCTGGGGCTGCCCTGTCACAGACAGAGGGCGCTGTGGTCCTATTTTTCACATAAAATCAGTATCAGCACAGATTCTACCCCAAGACAGTTTTCTTTTTAAAAATATTTTATTTTGCTGGGTGATGGTGGTGCACTCCTTTAATCCCAGTAGAGGCAGGCAGATGTCTGTGAGTTCGAGACCAGCCTGGTCTATAGACCGAGTACCAGAGCAGGCTCCAAAGCTACACAGAGAAACCCTGTCTTGAACCCCCCCCCAAAAAAAAATAATTGATTTTGCATATTTGTTGTGTGTGCACACACGCAGGCAGGTCCGTGTGTGCCGTGGCACTCGTGTAGAGGTTACGGGACATCTTTCGTGAGGTCGCATAACGAGTGTCTTACCTGCTAAGCCATCTCCCTGCTCCTCCGACCCAGTCAGAAAGTTTCTGGGAATCCTGGAAGCCTGAGTCCTACTACAGTGTGTACATCCTGTTCTTATTGTCTGTAATATCCTGCCCCAAAGGGTCAAGTGGCTAGGTCAAGTTGGAGGTGATCCCCGGGCATCCACACAGACCCCTTCCAACATCAAAGGTCTTTAAAACCGAGTCTTGTATTTTTAGGAATCGCAGGAGACTTTGGGTCCCTTTCAAGCCCCCAGTTCTTTCCAAAGCCCCCAGCCATCCGTCTTCACAGCCTTAAGCTGTCTCTCTTCCTTCGGCTGTTCTGGACACCAGGAGTTGGCAGCTGAGGGCCGTAGAGACCAGCTGTCTAGGGACAAGCCAGTGACTCACGGTCTTTTCCCCCCTCTGCCCTCCCTCTCCCTTCTCCACCCTCATTAGCAGCCAGTCAGATGCTAACCGGAAGTTACAGCTTTGGTGAGTCCTTTGCAGCCCCCAGCCTACTCAAGGTCCATTGAGCCACACCTCAGCCCCTCACTGGGGGATTCTAGGCAGGGGCTCTACCACTGAGCCACACCCAAGCCCCTCACTGGGGGATTCTAGGCAGGGGCTCTACCACTAACCACGCCCTGGCTGGTCTTGAACTTTCAGTCCTCTGCCTTCTCCGTTTTATACTGATAAACGTGAAAATCCAGAGTGACGAGATTGTCTGGTAAAGGTGCACACTGCCAATCCTGACCTCACAGTCCAGTCCCAGAAACTCACAGGTGGAAGAAAAGAATCAGCTGAGGAAAGTTGTCCTCAGAGCTTCACCTGGCATCGTGCTCTCCCAGACACACACTAATAAACATATAACGTAGAAAGAAAGTTCCTTAAAATCTGTACAAAGGTTCCCGTAAGTGTGTACTGAAAGTAACTGGCAGTTCAACCTTGAGACTGACCAAGCACAGACTACTAGACATAATGAGAATTTTTAATTTTTTTCTTTTTTTGTTTGTTTGCTTGCCAAGTCAGGAGCCCTGGCTGTCCTGGAACTCACTCTATAGACCAGGCTCTCTACTGAAACTCAGAGATCTGCCTGCCTCTCCTTCCTGAGTGCTAGGAGTAAAGGCATGCGCCACCACCACCTGGCCCAACACAATGAGAATTTAATAAGCCAAGAGAGTAGGTCTCTGCAGTCTCCCCCATGGGAAAATGGGTTCAGTGTAGAAGGGAGCTAGCTGAGGGTGACCTGAGGAACTACTCTAATAGAAGCAAGGTTTTGTTATCAACTGACAGAATCACCTCCCAGAATATATTTTTCCTCCTTTTAATAATTTATTATTATTTTATGCACATTATGTTTTGCCTGCGTATATGTCTGTATGAGGGTGCCAGATTCCCTAGAACTGAAGTTTCAAGACAGTTGTGAGCTGTCCTGTAGGTGCTGGGAATTGAATCCAGGTCCTCTGGAAGAGCAGCCAGTGCTCTTAATCGCTGAGCCATCTCTCCAGCCCCTCTCCCCCACTTTTAAGGATTTATTTTTATTTGCATGTATGAGTGTTTTAGGTCTACATATATGAGTATGCCCCACGTATGGAGACCATAAGAGGGCATTGAAGCATCTGGACCTGGAGTTAGGTGGCTGCGAGCTGCCATATGGGTGCTGGGAACCAAACCCTGTTCCTCTGCAGTAGCTTTCGATTTTATCTTATATTTACTTATAGTTAGGTTGGTATGGTGCTTGCCTGGCTTGTCCAAGACTTTGGGTTTGGTCCTTATCACCACATAAATCAGGCGTGGCAGGCCGGGCCTGTCATCCTGGCACTCAGAAGTTTGAGGTCCTCAGCTACAAAGTGGGTTTGAGGCCATCCTGGAATATGTGAGACCCTGCCTTAAAGAGACACAGAGAAGAGCAAGGGTTGGGGAGATGCCTGCCTGTCGCACAGCTGATTGCGTTCCAGATAGAGCTGTAAGTCCCAAGACTCCCAGCCTTCCCAAGACGTTGGTCCTGGAGTCTCTAACTGCAGACAGTGCGCACCCTCACCCCCATCCTGCCACTATGGGCAGGAAGATGCTCACTGGATAGGCTTGGCGAAAATGAAGTGGAGCCGCTCGATGGAGGGTGTAGCTCAGGGGTAGAGCACCTGCCTAGCACATGCGAGGTCCTGGGCCCCATCTCCAGCAACACAAGAGATAAGGGATCTGTTGGACTTGGTGAGAGCTTTTGGCAGGTGGGCTGGTAGGCTGATAGGCTGGGTTTTATTTGTGTAGGTCAGAGGACTGTGGAAAGGGGAGGTTGCTAAACATGCAAAGCTCCTTGAGGCCAGCGAGAGAACTCATTTGTAGCCAAGCCCAATGACCTGCGTTTGATCCCTAGAACCCACATGACGGAATGAGAGAACCCAGCTACTGAGTCCCCTGGCCTCCGTGTGCGCCCCTCTATGCCAGAGAATTAACAAATCAATACTAAGCTGCTGGGGCTGGAGGTGGCTTCCTGGGTGAGCTGAGTTTTTAAGCTCAGCTCTGCCCTCTAGTGTCCACAGGGAAACACTTCCCAGACTGTGAGCCAGCTAGGGCGGAAAGCTCACTCTCTGCAGCTGGGACGCAGAGACCCAGGCAGTACCCAAGAGTTGACTCATTCCTGGAGGCAGCTTCATTAGCTCAGAAACCCCAGTGCTTTGAGTCAGGCAGGCAGGGGAAAAGCACGGACGAGGTCTACCTGCCTCGCATCCTGTGGTTGGAAGCCTGAACGGGGGCTGTCGAGCTGACTCAGTGGGTAAAGGCGTTTGCAGTGCAAGCCTGATGACCCAAGTTCGAGCTCCAGAACCTCCGTAAGAAGCGCTTGCACCCACACACAAATAAGTAAATGTTTAAAAAAAAAAAAAAAAAAGATAAATACTGCCTTTGGAGGACGCAGGACAGAGAAACTCAAATTACAGTGTTGGAGCATTTGAAAGAAGCCAGAACTGAACTAGAATGTGGCTCAGTGGCAGACGACTTGCCTAGCATGGATGATGAGGTCCCGGGTTCTCTACCCAGCACCCCTGGGGCGGAGGCAGCAGGGGAGATACTGATCATGGTTGCCTTCCGACACTCAGGAAGCTGAGGTAAGATTGCTGCCAGTGCAGGGTCTACCTGGGCCACAGAGTGAGACCCTGTCTGAAAAACATCAAAGATTTGGGGCATAACCACGTGGTAGGGCACTTAGCATACACAGGATTCTAGATTTGATCCTTTGTACAATTAATAAACTAATTCTTTTGTTGTTTGTTGGTTGGTTGGTTAGTTGGTTTGGTTTTTGGAGACAAGGTCTCTTTGTGTAGCCCTGGATGTGCTGAAACTTCTCTGTGGACCAGGCAGGCCTCAAACCCAGAAATTCATCTGCCTTTGCCTCCTGAGTTCTGAGGCAGTGCCCACTTTCCTAATTAATTTTTAAAATGAATTAGGAGCTGGAGGGGGGGAGGGCTGGAGAGATGGCTCAGAGGTTGAGAACACTGACTGTTCTTCCAGAGGTTCTGAGTTCAATTCCCAGCAACCACATGGTGGCTCACAGTCATCTATAGAGATCTGATGCCCTCTTCTGGCATGTAGGCAGACTTGGAAACTTAACACTGTATACAAAATAAATAAATAAATAAATCTCTAAAAAATAAAAACGAATTAACTAGGACTGTAGCTTGGTTGTTGGAGTGTTTATTCTGTATACACAAAAGTCCTAGATCCGATTCCTAGCCCCGTGTATTCCAGGCATACTTGTAACCCCAACGCTTGGGAGGTTGAGACAAGGGGAAAGAGGAGAGTTTCAAGGCCAGCCTGGGCCTTTGAGAGCATCTCAAAAGAGAGACAGGACGAGAGGAATGCCATATTGCTGAAGAGACAGGCATCTGTCTAGGACATGCAGGTCCAACTGCATGACATGACGGAAGACAGCCAAGATGAGGGTGGCGGTTTACCACACTGGGGAGCTCAAAAGACCTGGGCCTCACCCAGCACTTCAGGAGATGAAGTCTCCCACGCTGGGTGGTCATGGGAAAACTGGGCTGGCTCAGCGAGTCCAGGGGGTGCCTTACCCGTCATCTCTCCACCCTCCACGGTCACCCCTCACCTCCATCTCCTCTTCTGCCCCTTGCCTCTGGCCTCACCCCGGCTTCCTCGTTTTATCTCGTCATCCAGGGAGCAGCCAGATGTCTGCATTTGGTGCTGCTCCTCTCGCGGCTGGCGCCCAGCCCAGCAGCCTCGCAGATGTGGGTGGCCTCCTGGGACCCAGGGTGGCAGCTGGAGGTCTCCCTGGCAGGTGGGTCCAGACGTGAAGGTTGGTGGCGTTGTCCCGGGCTGATAGCGCCTTATGGCCTGCTTGTCTTCCCCTTGGCTTCCCGGCCTGATCTGGGGTAACACAGTGGACTTGACTCCTCGGGCCCCCTTGCCCTGTTTCTCCTGGACAGTGCCCATTCCCACCTCTCTCCCTGTGCCACAGTGTTTTCGGGATACCCAGCCAGGTCCCTGCGTTACAGTCGTCTGTGCCAGGCGTCAGCGGCAATGCAGCGCTCACCTTTGGAGGTGAGTCCCACCCGTGGAGACCCGGAAGGGGGGTGGGAGAAGCACCCCCAAGATTGAGAGAACTCAGACCATCTTTTGTTCTCCAACCTCTCTGCTGTCTGCAGCCTTCACCAACCCCTTCGCCACCCCTGCCCAACCCCAGCTGCCTTCTACCAACCCATTCCAGCCCAATGGCCTGGCCTCGGGTAAGTCCAGAGCTGCCCTTTCACCATTTCAGAGAACAGAGTCCCCTAACCCTGTGGCTCTTGCTACCCAAGGAGTAGTCGGTCGCCCACTCCCCCCACGCACCCTGGCTGTCCACTAGCCCAGGCTAGACCCATCTGCAGGTCCAAGCCACCCAGTGATCTGAAAGCAGAAGCATCCCTGTCATAACACACAGAATTCCCCCAGAAAACTCACGCAGGTCAACATGGTGGTGCCCCCATACCCCCCAGTCCCATAGTTCTAATACTGCCTAAGGAAAAGGATCACAAGTTCAAGGACAGGCTGGGGTGCACGGTAAAGTCCAGGCCACCCTGGTCTACATAGTGAGACTCCAAAAAGAAAAAAGGAAGAGTCAAGAAAGAAGGAAAGGGTAGGTGGAGAAGAGGGAAGAAAGAACATCTTTTCCCCATTCGGTTCCCATTGGCCGACCATGTCATGATGCTCTTGTTTGCAGCCCCTGCCCGGATCCCTGGGGGATCCACCCTGTCTCCCATCAGTGCCCCTAGAGCCACAGTGAAATCAGAGATCCTTATCCCCTGTCCTTCCGAGCAAGGCCTTGTGGTGCCTTCCCACCTACCCTCCACAGCCTCTAGAGCGTCCCTCAGACTCCTCTGACCCCCTTAGCTTGATGGAGTCTCGGGGCCAGGAAGACAGGAAACCACCTAGGGAAAGCTGAGTCACATATATACTGGGTGCCACATCCGTTAGAGGTCACACTGGCCCCGTGAGATGGGTACCACGCCCACTTTAGGGATGAAAGAATGGAGCTGGGCTTGGTGACAGAGGCCTGTTTTCCCAGCACTGGTAGAAACAAAGGTCTGAGTTCAAGGTCATCTGGCTGCACACTCTGTGACAGAGCTTCCAGGACAGCTTGGGCTGCTTGAGGGGGAATGAGGGAGGCAGAGAGAAAGAGACAGGACACAGATCACCTTGTCTGTGTCCTTTCTACGGGGCCCAGTTTGGTGTGGCTCCAAGCCAGGAGCCCCGAGTGCAGGGAGATCACAGGGTCGGAAGCTCTCAGGGGTAAAACTGAATCGCTGTGTGTATTCTTCCAAGTGACCCCATTCCCCACAGAAGGGGCTTAGGGGTAAAAGCAACTGTTGTCATCTCACCTGCCTGAGTGTCCCATCTCACCCCACAGGGCCTGGCTTCGGGATGAGCGGTGTCGGGCCTGGCCTCCTTCAGCCGGTGCCACCCACTGGGGCGTTCGCCAGCCCCTTTCCTGCCCCGATGTTCCCCACACAGGCTGCACTGACTGAGCAGCAGAACGGTAAGAGGGCCGGGTGTGAAGCCCCCTCCCCGCGGTTCCCAGCGGGCGTCAGGCAGCACAGCCCCTGAGTATGTGTGTGGTCTGTCACTCCAGGCACTCAGGACCCCACAGATGCTCCTGATGTAAATGGTGTATCGTTTCCACACAAGCCCTGCACACTCAGTGTGCACACCCAGCTGCCCAAGAGGCTAAGATGAGTTCAAGGCCTGACTGGACACTTAGACTCCATCTCGAGAACTGAAGAGGGCAGGGGTGTAGCTCACTGGTAGAGCTCTTGCCTAGCGTGAGCGAGGAAGCTAGGCTTCATTCCCAGTACAGAAAAGAAAGGAGGAATCCACACATGTGTGCCCCCGCGCGCGCACACACATACACACACCTCTCCATATGTACATTCTTTTAAGAGGAATTTTATTTTGTATTATTTTACTTTGTTTTTCCTGCGTGTCTGTGTAGCGTGTGCATGCCGTGCCTGAAGAGGCCAGCAGAGGGCATCAGATCCCCTGCACTGGAACTGTGAATGGGTTCAGCCTTCACCAACCTACTGGGATTTGAGCCCTGGTCCGCTAGGAGAGTGGGCCCGTGTTCTTATTCTTTTTGTTGTTTTGGTTTTGGGCTTTATTTTTTGTTTGTTTGTTTGTTTTTCTTTTCGAAACAATTTCTCTGGCTGTCTTGGAACTCACACTGTAGACCAGGCTGGCCTCAGACTCACAGAGATCTGCCTGCCTCTGCCTCCCTGAGTGCTGGGATTAAAGGCGTGCACTACCACTGCCCAATCTTTTTGTGTTCTTAACTGTAGAGCCATCTCTCCAGCCTTTGCTTTATTGTTGGTTGGTTTATTGTAGTTCTGTTTTCGAGACAGGTAGCTCTGGCTGTCCTGAACTCACTCTGATTAACATTTCTTTGGGGGTGGGGTGCACAGGTCACGTCACTGCTATGGTCAAGACAGTTTGTGATAGTCGGGTCTCTTCCGCCACGTGGATCCTGGGGAGTGGCCTCAGGTTTGGCAGCGAGAGCCTTTACTACTGGGTGCTGAGCTGAGCTGAGCTACCTCACCAGCCCTCTTTGGTTTGCAGTATGTAGCCCAGGCTAGCACTGAATTCATGATTGTCCCACCTCAGCCTGCCGGGCGCTAGGGTTGCCTGAGTGTGCCACTCCGCTTGGCTGTTTATCATCTAGTGCAACAGAACGCCATGCAAATAGCAGTTAAACTGTATTAAAGAGCTGACAAGAAATTGGGGGGTCCAATGCATGTTAGACGTAATTTTTATCTTTATTTTATGCTTGTGTGGTTGGTTTTGCTTTTGTTTGAGACAGGATTTCTCTCTCTGTAGCTGTCCTGGCTGTCCTGGAACTTACTCTGTACACCAGGCTGTCCTGGAACTCACAGAGATCCACCTGCCTCTGCCTCCCAAGTGCTGGGATTAAAGGCACAAGCGCCACCATTGTCCAGAGGCATATTATTTATTATGTATACAACATCTGTCTGTGTTTATGCCTTCAGGCCAGAGGAGGGCGCCAGACCTCTTTACAGATGGTTGTGAGCCACCATGTGGTTGCTGGGAATTGAACTCAGGACCTTTGGAAGAGCAGGCAATGCTGTTAACCTCTGAGCCATCTCTCCAGCCCCCCAGAGGCGTATTTTTTAAATTGAACTTTTATTTATATGTATGTGTGTGTCTGTGTGAGTATGTATGGGTATTCCCAAAGGCCACAAAAAGGCACCAGATGCCCGGGAGCTAAAGTTATAATCTGTGAACTATCCAATGTGGGTGCTGGGAACCCAATTTGGGGCCTCTGAAAGAGCAATGTGTGCTTTTAACCAGGTGCACTCGCGTGCACACCCATACATGCACGAACACCCTCACATGCATGCGCACACATATAAATACAAATTTAAAAAATTTTAAAAATAGTATTTTTTATTTTTGTGCGTTTTTTGTTTCTTTGTTTTGTTTTGTTTTGTTTTGAGACAGGGTCTCTACTCTACACAGCCCTGACTATCCTGGAACTCACTCTATAGACCAGGCTGCCCTTGAACTAAAAGATCGCCTGCCTCTGCTTCCTGAGTGTCAGGATTAAAGACATGAACCACCACCGCCTGGCCAAAATAAATATTTTTAAAGATATTTTTTCAGTTCATAGTTGCTTGAATCTTAGGAAGACAAACTTCTTGCAGGGCAGGTGGGGTGTCGCCTGAACTGTGTACACACAGAGACTCTTCTGACCAGTAAGGGGACCAGATGAACCACAGACCTGCCTGTGTCCCCTGATGGCTCCATACTTTTCTCCCGAGAATTCGGGAAGGGTCCCCCCCTGGGTGTTCACTAGAGATGTAGCAAGTGGCTCCCCTCCAGGAAGGTGACAGACACACTCAGCCAAATTATCCTTGCCTCCCAGGCTCTTCCTTTGGCGACTTGGGAACCTCCAAACTGGGGCAGAGGCCTCTGAACCAGGCGACTGGGATCTCCACCAATCCCTTCATGGTGAGCACCACGCTGCGGCATCGGAGACACAGCTCTGCAGAAGGCTGTAACGGGGCGTAGCTAGGATGCCATCCGTGAAGCATGTGTGTTCGCCCTTGCACTCACAGAGGCCAGAGGAGGGCTTGAGGGGTCCTCCATCGCCCACCACCTCCTTTTCTAGACCTAGACAGCCCGACCGGCGGCCAGCAAGCCTCCTGTCGCCGTCCCCAGAGCACTGAGGCTGCAGGCACACCAGCTTTCTTCTTGGGTGCTGGAAACTCCTGCTCAGGCCGCCATGCTTGACAGCAAACGCTTTTACTCCTAGAGCCAACACCCCTCCTCCCTTGTTTGAGACCGAGTCACACTTTGTAGCTCAGGCTAGCCTAGAACTCATGATCCTCCTGCCTCTGCCTTCCAAGTGCTGGGTTTTCAGGTGTGCATCGAATCGCCACACCCAGCTCTCAGGTCCCCTCTGTGTCCCCCTCCCTTCTCACCTCCCCCATCTCCGTTGCTCTGTGAGCCTCAAGCACAGTTGTTCTGTGGCCTCCAACAATCTCCCCTCCTAACCTATTAACCTTCTGCTTTCTTTCCAGACTGGATCCTCAGCATTTGCCTCCAAACCTCCAACCACAAACCCATTCTTGTAGCGCTGCTGTGTCCTTGGGGGAAGAAGGGGTCCCCCCTCCTTTGTGGAGGAGGCTCTGACATCCCCTGAGAGCCCTGGTGACCGTCTGCCTGTGGGGCACCTCTGTGGGTCTGAGGCTGGGGTTGGGCCTGCTTTGCAAGGGTTAGGGACTCGGGGCTTGTGGATGAATCAGACCGCGGCCTCCTGGCCTGCTGCCCAGAGGCTTCCTCCCTGCTCGCTGTCCCCTACCCAGGAAGGAGCCCAGAAGGAGCGAAGACATCCTTGCCAGGAGGCCCCACAGTGGGTATTTCTGTCAAATTATTGAGTCTGAAGATGGGCCTCTATCTTGTCCCTCCTGGACTGGAGTGAGAGAAGTCAGGCGCAGCCCCCACGGCAGCCTCCCCCGCCCCTCCCCAGGGAGCAGCTGCTCCAGGCCCAGCTTCCAAAGCTGCCTCACTTCTCCCAGATAGAAGCAGCGCCGGGAATGTAGGGTAAAGATGAGGCTTGGTGTTGACAGCCTCCAGACAGTCCTGGGACTGGGAAGCTTCTGGTGTCCAGGCCTTTTGTTTTCCTGGCTCAGCCACACCCTCTTTTCCACCCTCATCCTCCCTCCCAGGTGGGCCCCTATGCTGGCACTCAGGACGGGGAGCTTTACCCACAGAGCACGCATGCCCGGCTCCTCTCAAGCACTTTAGTTAGCCCTGTCGTGTTTGGATACCAGTGTTTTATATTTATACATAGAGATTTTCTAATATAGCCTATTATATACATACATACATATATATATGCATACAACATATGTAAACAGACAGACACCCAGCCATTCTTCCTCTCCCAGACAACCCTTTAACTCGGGTATGGAGCTGGGTTTGCCACAGGCCTGTAATCCTAGAACTTGAGGGACCGAGATAGGAGGGTCACAAATTCAAAGCTAGTCTGGGCTGGAGAGTGAGTTGAAGGCTGATCTGGGCAATTTAGCAAGACTCTGTCTCAAAAAGGTAAGAAGTAAAAAAGAGGGCTCAGGATATTGTTGGGTGATAGAGTCAAGCCTAGAATATCCCAGTGTGGCTCAGTGGTAGAGCATAGTGGTAGCATAGGATTCTCCTGCAAACTTGAGGAGAAGGGTAACCCATCTGTGCCTGGATAATAAAACCTGGAGCCCAAGGGGTAGAGGAAGGACAACCAAGTATCCTCATTCTCCACAACACACACAAACACACATGAAGAGTACCCAGGGCTAGGCTTTTCCAGTGGAAGGTCTGTGATTGGCTGGGGCGGTTGTTCTTTTCTTCCTCCACATTCCTCCCGCTGCTCCCAAAGATCTGCACCAAAGCTTGTTTGGAGGCAATGTTGGAAAAGTCTGCATTTGAAAGGGAAAAAAAAAAAAAGTGGCTCTCGGTGTCGTGCTTTGTGCCAGCTGGAGTGGACACGGGTCAGTCAACACGACTGATCCTTGACTTGGCTCTTCCGATCTGCAGCGCCTGGGCCGATAAACGTGTGACCGCTACCAGAGGCTGAACTGTGTACCCTCTGTTAGCGAGAGTTAGGGATGAGTGAGGGTCCCCATCTGGGGTTGGAGCCCCGTGGTCACGGGGCAGGCAGGGAGGCGGGCGCCACAGGGAGGTGGATTTGTGAGTAAACAGGAGCCTACCCCCACCCCAGAGAGTCCTCGGCACCTCCAGCAGTTCCTCACCTGGGGCTGTGGTGTCGGTAGCCAGGTGTTCGCAGGGGATAAATACTGCCTCTAGCGGAGAAGAGAGCTAGGCCTTGGCCTTGCTGTTTACCCCGGGAGGCCTGCGCCCGCCCCTCCCTGCAGACCTCAGCCAAGAGGTCCTGGCCCTTTAAACTGTTCATTCTTAGGATTTCTCTGGGCCTTCCGCAGGGACTGGCAAAGGGATGTGGAATTAGGTTATCAGTTTCTTTGCTTTATAGATTTTTCTGGAAAGATTTCTAACTCCTGCTATTTGCTAAGCCAGGCTTGGCCTTCCCTCTTTGCAACAAGATTCAGTCCCTCACAGTTTCTTACTAGCCTAGCCTCTTCCCTCCTTCCCCCTCTTGGGAGGGGGGAGGAGGGAGGTCATCCAGCTGGCTCCTAGCCTTTGTACCAGATTTTTCCGTATTTACTGTTTCCCTTTTGATTTTTTTTTGGGGGGGGGTCATCTTTAGTATCACCCTACCCCACCAGCACCAAGCATGTGTAGCTTAGGCTATCCTTAGTTTTGGGGAGCTAGGGTTCCTGGCTTCTCGCATGCTGGGCAAGCACGCTCCCGAAAGAGCCACGTCTCCGGGTGCTTCCCTTTCCCCTCATTCTGCCTTAAGCCAGGAGTCCCAAGCTTATTTTACCCGGCTTCCCTGGCTCTGGCTCCAGATCACTTGAGTTTTAAAAGGCCCTAAAGCGAGGCCCCGTTTGCCCTCTGTGTAAAGTCACACTGTGCCTTATCCCAGGACCTCCTAGCCGCTATCCCTCCGTCCTGTCCTGACTGACATGGACCCTGGCCAGCGTTCTGGGCAGGGCTGGATGACTGGGCTGAGAATCTGCCTGGGGTTAGCCTCAAACATTCCCTGGGCATGGGCTGGGGCTGAACCACTGTCCTTGGCAAGGAAGGGCCCAGCACCCTTGTCCATCTAACCTCTCCAGACCAATGGCCGAAACAACGGAGGCACCCCTGATGGGGTGTGTTGCCTTCGTACAGCCTCACCTGACTGCTGTGAATCCAGGCGTGTGTACGTGTGTGTGCGCACACGCACGTGCACACATCACACACAGACTGGAACAATGTATTTGGCTTATACCCTCTGGCCAGGTCTTTCTCTCTGTACGGGCCCTGGGCAATCTCTATCCATACCATGCAAGTGACAGCCCTCTGGCTCAGGTCTGTCAGTCAGCCACGGGCAGCCTCTGTGGGTAACAAAGCAGAAGCTGAACTTCGGGAGTTTTCTCCACGTGAGAGCTAGAAGGTAGGATGATTGAGGGAGCTCACTGTATAGCTTGGTCTTGTACCCCCATCCCCACCCCTCCACCCCCACTCCTCTCCACACACACACACCCAGAGAATAAGCCTTCACAGGGACCATCCACAGCCCCTACTAAATGGATTCCTACCCCTGCTAACAAAAGTCTTCCGTAGATGTCATGCGCCTCCAACCTAGTAAAGGCCTAAATTTGCCACTTCCTGGGTTGCTGGGGTTTCAGACTATAAAATATTGTGCTCAAGTAAGTACCAAGAGCGGAGCTGTTGCTATGACAACTGAGATAAGCCAGGCTTTCCCTGGTACCCAACAGACCAAGTCACCTGGCACCGCTTCCGTCCCCTTATTCTGGCTAGTCTACACCCCGGGTGCTTGGGTGGCTGCTGTTTCCTGCTGTATCTTTTACCCAACCCTCCAGGGCTGAATGACAGGGTGTTTAGAGCCGCCTGTGACAGCACCTGTGAGTTCACAAGGACAGATGTTTGCGAGATGACCAGGCTAGGGATCAGGAAGAAGATAGGGAGAGACCCTTCCTGGATAGCTTCAGTCCTGAGGGAGTGAGACTCCTTCCTTTGCCATGGAGTCCTGCTCGCTAACTGGCTAGAGAGCTGCGGTCCCCACTGCGCGTCCCACTCGGGGGCTCTGGGGTTACAGTTGTGTGTGGTCACGTCCAGCTTTCGGGGCATCCTGAGGACCCAGCTCAAGTCTCAAACTTGCACAAATGCTTTACCCACACACGGGGCCATCTTCCAGGACCTGCCAACTGAACTTTGGGCATTTCTTTCAGCCCTGCCTGGGTGGGGCTCTGGCAGGCCGGGACGCCCCTGGGGCAGGCCTCAGGTATTAGATACCCATATGTATGATGATGGTATTGGCTAATCGCTGTCAATACGGTGTTTAGAAAGGTGCCTAACGAGGCCCAGCTTCGTGATCAGGGCAAGTGAGCTCCCCACTATCCCAGGTTACAAATGGGCATAGACCTCTGTTTGGGCCACCCTTGGACTAGCCTGAGAAAAAGACCCGCGTTCCCCTGCTTCTGTTTACTTGTTACATGGGTGCCTTACCTGAGGGAGCCCCTCCCCCAAGTACCCCAACAGGGTCCCACGGCTTAGCCTTTTCTCTAGACCTTCAGCTTCCCTCAGATTTTGATTACCACAGCATTAGGGGGTCGCCATGTCTGCTTAGGCACCACCACTTGTCAACTAAGCGTTGACAAAATGCGCCATGCCGCTCCCAACCCCAGAAAAACAAAATATCCAAGGGGCTGGGGGGGGGGGGCATAGCTCAGATGGTAAATGCTTGCCGTGCAAACCTGATGGCCTGCTTGAGCCTCAGAGTCCACATAAAGAGTGGGGATCATGGCATGCCTTGAAATCCCAGTACTCCGTTAGCAAGATAGAAGACAACCACTAGCCAGCCAGTGGTGGTCCACACCTTTAATCCCAGAACTCAGGAGGCAAAGGCAGGTGACCTCTGAGTATGAGACTAGCCTAAATCTACAGAGTTCCAGGACAGCCAGGGCTACCACTAACCAGCCTTAAAGCTCCCAGGCTAGCATGCCTGGGGTACACAGCAGCACAGAGGCACAAAGGGACCCTGCGTCAACGGGATGGAAGGCAAGAACCAACTTCCAAAAGTCAGGCAACCTGGTTATACACATAAATATTTTAAAAGCTGGGTGTAGTAGTATGCCCTTGTAATCCCGGTGCAGGGTAAGTGGAGTCTGACAGATCCCTGGGGCCTCCTGGCCTGCTAGCCTAATGTACTAGTCGAGTTCCAAGCCAGAGAGCCTGTCTCAGAAACAAGGGGATGGCTCTTGAGGTCGTCCTCTGGCCTCCACAAGCTTGTGCACTCAGTCTGACCTCTGACTCCTCCCCCCCCCCCAAACGTCTCAGGACGCAAAGGGTCATGAGGCATCTACCACAGAATCTGGGCTTCTGTGAACACAGCCACCATCAGGTTCGGGTCAGCTGTTTGACTCCAGGGCGGTGAGGGGCACTTTGAAGGTGTCCCTGAGAAACGACCTCTTCTTTCGCCGTGTCTCTCAGTGGCTACCTGGATGCATGGGAATCTGGAGGGTACAGCTCGTGACCGGGGACCAGTCTACTAGGTTCCCTATCCTGGGACATCCGTCGCCCCAAACTCATTGAGGAACCGCTGTCAGAACTTCTGCCCAGTGTTCAGCAGCCAAGTTCCCTGAATAACTCAGGAGCAAAGGCACAAAAATCATCTCTGGGTGGGAAGGAGAGGGACACTGAGGACCTAAGGGTGGAGGCTGAGCCGGGTGGCTGCTGTCAGGATGGCCGGCTAAGCCGTTCTTCTAATTACCGGTCCCATCACTGCTAACCACAGCTGCGGCGGCACCCTGGCTTTTTGGCTTTCGGGATTGCCCCAGGCTGCCCCTGGCGGTACTCCTCCACCCCCATATCCAGTCAGCTGATTGGTGGAGACACCCCCCGACTCCCCGCCCCTGTGAAAGTTCGGTCCCAGCGGTGCAGGACTCCTACTCTAGCCTATGAGTCCCTAACTCAAGTTCCTGCACTCGGCCGTGGGAGGGTTAACGTGAAGGGGTGGGGATTCTCAGTTAGGGAGGCTGACCTAACTGAGGCTGACCCAGCTGGGTCAGCCTTCCTTAGATCCAGGAGTCCTGGTGTCACTGGCCACTGGGACGCTTGAGTACAGGCTCCTTGCTCACTTCAAGTCGGGAGAGGGCGTGGGGAGATGCAGGGTAGCTAGAACGGTTGCCCATCTCCCAGGTCTCTGTTACTCGTCCCAAGCTGGTGGTGGCTCAGGGGACCAGACCTATCCAAATCAGTCCTTCCGAGGGCACTTGATTGCCTTTGGTTGGAGATGAATCCGGCAGGTACGGGTCCTACAGTCTCCCCCGGGGCCGAGTCCACGGACGCGTCCCTTGGCCCACCATTTCCCTGGCCCTGCCCACCCGACGTGCGGCTCTGTGGCCACCTGCGGAAGCAAAAGTCCCAGCGCCGCCGCTTTTTCGTTCTGCGCGCCGACCCTCCGCGCCTGGAGTGCTACGAGAGCGAGAAGAAGTTCCTCGCCAGCGGCTGCCGCCCACCTCGACCCCGGCGCAGCGTGAGTCTGGAAGGCGCCTGCACTATCAGCAAGCGCGCGGATGCCCGCCAGCGCCACCTGATCGTCGTCTATACCAGCGACAGCAGCCTGGGTGTAGCGGCTGCCAGCGAAGCGGAGCAGCAAGCATGGTACAGCGCCCTGCTGGAGGTGCGCGCCTCTGCCGCTGCAGCTGCTGCCACTGCTATGGGTGAGCCCTGGGGACACGGAGGGCAGGGGTTTGCCGACTTAGCTTATCTAACACTCGTCTCCCCCAGATCACCAAAGGCTCGAATCTTGAGCTTTCTTTCACACGTCTTGGTTTCTTGGGACACGGTGACCCCCAACCCCTGCCTCTCACTGACTTGCCTATCTATTCTCTCCAGGTCTCAGTCCCCAAGAGGCCCCTGAGTCTTGGATCTTTGCCCCGTTCCAGGACGTCTGGCCTGTGACACTGCGGTCCAAGGGACTGGGGCGAGCACCAGGCCTGAGCAGCGGCACCTATCGCCTGTGCCTGGGTTCTGGGGCTCTAAGCCTCCTGCGGAAGCCAGGAAGCAAAGGCTCCAGAGACAGCCGGGCATCACCACCACCGGCCCTGCGCCTATCCTTGCTCAGTGTGCGCCGCTGCGGCCATGCAGACTCGTTCTTCTTCCTGGAACTCGGGCGCTCAGCGCCCACGGGTCCCGGGGAGCTGTGGATGCAGGCGCCTGATGCAGTGGTAGCCCAAAACATCCATGAGACCGTCCTGGCTGCCATGAAGAGGCTGGGGAGAAGTGCAACCAGTGGCAAGGATGAGCCGCCGTCCGCAGATCCTCCGAAGAGTGCTTCTGCAGCCCCTCCCCGGGCACCATACGAAACCCCTGCTTCTGCAGCGCAACCGAGAAGCCCGGGTGAGAGAGCAAAGCAGGACTACCTCAAAACCTTGGGAAGGATGGGGCCCGCACCCCCCTACAAGGGGCTAGATCTGGGCGGGGACTACATCACCATGGGAGTCAGGGATGACTACGTGCACATGGCAGGAGGAGAGGTTGGTGACTACATGTTGATGGCACCCCCAGGCCTTCCCCCCATCCCTGCCAGGATAGCTCCTAGCAAATCGCTCCAGGATTGTGAGAGCACAGAGTACATGCCCATGAATAGACTCTCACCAGGGCCTTTTTACTACGAGCTCAAGGCCAAGGAGCCTGAACTGGGCCATCGAGGTGCCCTCTGCAGCGTTAGGGACAGATGGAGACCCACAGAGGCTCCGACCTGCTCTTCCCAGCTCTCAGAGGCATCTGGGGACTACATGTACATCCCAGACTGTGTAGGCATGAGCAGTGCTAAGCCCGGGTCCCTGGACAACTGCCTCAACTACGTGGACTTGGACCTAGTTCCTCCCCTGGAAGTGCTTGGAGCAGCCCCTGGGGAGAGTCCACATAGCTATGCCAGCATTAAGTTCTAGAACCTTCTGGGAGATGGTCAGGGAAGATACAAAAAGAAGAGAAAAAGTTGCTAAGTGTACAGCTCAGCTCCCGCAAGGGGCCAAGGCTACCATGTTCCCTGTCAGGTGCTATGCTGCCCCCTTGCCTGCCACCACTTCCAGCCACACACTACCTACAAACCCTCAGAAATAGGTTCTCCCAAGAAATTAGACTTTTTTTTTTTTTTTTTTTTTTTGAGACAGGGTGGGTTTCTCTGTAGCTTTGGAGCCTGTCCTGGAACTTGTTCTGTTGACTAGGCTGGCTTGAACTCACAGAGATCTGGCCATCTCTGCTTCCCAAGTACTGGGATTAAAGGCGTGAGCCACTTCTGCCCGGCGGCGAATTTAGACTCTTTTAAGAGAGAAAGTTCTAGAACCTCTCTCACTCCAACCCAAAAAACCAACCCTAAAGCCTTAAGAAGTTTTGGGCCTTCCCAGATGAAACCCAGATCTTATCTGCCTCAGGCTAGCTGTGGCCAAACCAGAGATGAGGATTCCCTACCCCAATTTGGACAGCCCTGTCCCCTAGATGTTGACAGCTAAATGTCACTGTGTCCCCCCAGCCTAAAGTTATCCTCACCCAACTTTTTCAAGTCAGAGAGCTACTCCTAGGGCCCCAGCTCAAAAGTGATGGGAGCATCGGGGATCATGTTTGTGCTCCCCAGCAACCTGGCTCCTGAGCCAGCCTCCTGCGGTGCCAGTCAAGCCCCCCTGACCGTTCCTGGGCCTGACCAAGCCAACCAAGTCCTTGCTTCCTACAGCACAGCCCGTCACATCCTGTGGACCCAACCACCCATTAAAAGTGCTCTGCACCCTGACTGTCTTGGCTCGATGGATTTCCCTGCCCCAGGTAGTGGGTGACGTGAAGGACAGGCAAGTAAGTGTGGTGGCATGGAGGAGCCCGGCCTGCCTCCACACCCCACGCCCCACTGTGGCACCTGTTGTAGAGTCTGGTTCACAAACTAACTCTGGTTTATTATCAACAAAACAGCTTGGGGGAGAAGCCAGCACTCATGGAGGGAGGGCACTATGGATGGGGGGTATCTGGGGTCTGTGTGAGACATGGGTCAGTGCTTCCAGAACAGTTCTGGCCACCGTTGGGGCCTGGGTCTTCAGAGGCAGAGACAGGGTCTGGGCAGCTGCTGGAGGTCAGAGGGCTTGCCAAGGAGTTAGAGCTCAGCTCACCCTGGCTCATCTGCAGCAGACCAGCGAGGGCAATCATCTCTGCCTCGCTCAGCCAGGTGGAAGAGCAGGCCTGGGATGAGGAGGGATGCACAGAGGAGGACATGATGGCAGGTGGGAGCAGCAGCTTCCGAGCGCCCATTGCCTGAGAAAACAGGAAGGGAAGTTTGTCCTCCCACACCTTGCATGGAGAGGAAAGGGAAGCCTGGAGGGAGGCTCCCTCTTACCTGCTGAGGGGGCTTGGACAGGTACAAGGGAATACGCTGCCCACAGGCGAGCAGAGGGTCCAAGAGAAAGACATCTTCATAGTTTGTCACCGGGAGCCCTGAGGAGGAGAGCCTGCTAGCTTGGTGGCCTCGGCCTCCCATCCTAGCCCTCACTGTAGTTGCTGCCCCAGAAATATCCCAGCTGAGCTGAGGGGCCAAGGAAAGTACCTGTATCCTTGGACACTTGCTCTTCTTCTGGATGCCCTGAGGTAGGGATCCTGCCCCAGACATCATACATAGGCCAGGAAGGATGACACAGTGTCCTGCCGGACAAGGATACGCCTGACCCACAGCTGGCCCCCTGCGGAGAACAGGAAGTGACTGAGCTCATCTTTTATGGCATCTCTGCTACCTGGAGACAGAGCCACACATCCCCAACTCACCACCAGCTGAGGTCTCGTGTTAGCCTCGTGGCCGGGATCCAAAAGTGGCAGTGGGGTCATCCTTGAGGGGGTGACCTGGGAGGTCACCTGGGACGAAAGAGGTACTACGAAGGATAGAGACAAGATTAGAACAGGTTCTGAATCTCTGGGGCCTCATGGGTAAAACCAGCAAGGCCTGGTCCCTACCTGGGGCTTCCGTGGTCGTGGTCGGCACCGTAACCAGATGATTGGAGGCCAGCGGCAGCTTTCTTCCGGTCTCAGATGGGCGGAGGGCCTGGGGCTGTGGGCTGTGTGAGGGGAAAGGACATGCTCTTCCACTTCCCCGTGCTGACCTGAGTCAGTCACAGAGCCAGCCACCCAGTTCCAGCACCGACCTCGGGGACTGTCTGTTTTGGAAAGCTCCCGCGCTGCCTCCTAGCGGCGCACACCAGGCCCTCACCTGTCCTGCACGGGCGCTCCTGGCTCTTCCGTGGTTTCCTCTCCAGAGCTCCATTCCCCGCGGTGGTCACTGCCCGTGGAGAGGCCTGACTCCTCTGTGGCCTCCTCCCGGCCTGAGCCCCATGGCCCAAGCCAGGGCAACATTCTGTGCCTGGTGGAGCCCCGGGCAATACCCACCACTGTGCCCGCGTGTGGTCCTGACTACATAGGCGCCCAAGTCTTAGCTACCTCAGAGGTGTCGCGCCAGTTTCTACAGCCACGTGGTGCGCTCCCGCCAGCTTCTCAAGGGCTCCCCCTGGCGGCAGAGCCGCGGGGCACTTGCGCCCTTACTGCCCCTCTACCCAGCACGGAAACATCACCATCATCAGGGTCTACCCTGGGACCCACCGAGAGGACCCAGATCCCCAAGAAGCGCGCACACCCACAGACAGGCACACACCTGAGGGCCAGCCTACAGGCCTTTGGGCTTTTCTTTATTGTGTTAGACACAACACTCTTCACCCTGACCAGGGGCTGCACTCGAAGCAGTCCAAGGGCAGGGGATACGCAAGCCCAGTGCTACACACAGGGCCGTGGTCACCAAGTCCTTGTTAATAGGCAGGGCCCAGGTGTCATCTGTTCCCAGGTCAGGTCCAGTGGGTGTTGGGGCCAAAAGCCCCAACCTCTACCCCTACGACTGCTCCAGAAGGGCGTGAAGGACAGCAGCGATCTGAGGGAGGCCCCTTCCAGGGGCCCCCTCCTCTTCCAGGATGTGGTGGGGCTGGCACAGGGACTCCTGGGGGGAGGGGCCCAGGTTAAGTTTTCCTCTGGCATTCCCCAAGCAAGGTTGGCAGGGTTAGGGTTGGGGTGGGGGTGGGGGCGCTCCTGGTAGACACTGCCCCATGCCTGGAGGCAAATGACACATGGAAGCAACACAGAAGGCTCAGGGGCAGGAGGGGTCTGTCATTTCCAAAGGGAAATGCTGTACAGGCAGAATGACATACACGGAGCCCAGGCAGGACAAGGCCTGGCTGCAGCAGGAGCTCACATAAGCACACACGGAAGAGACGGTCTATACAGTTTATACACAGAGCCAAGGCCCATAATGGGCCCACATCCCCTACAAATATAGAATTCTCTCTACAAAATAGAGATAAGTTAGCTCTCCCATAGCAGCCAATGGGGGAGGGAGGAGAGAAGGGAAACAGCCAAGGTCTGTCATCCCTCTGGGGGACGGAGGGCTAAGGGAGGACAGGAAGGCACCCTCAGCACTAGTGGAGGAGGGGGCTGCTGTGGGCATAGAGTGGGGCTTCTGAGGTCAGTGTTTGTGGGGTCACTAGTGTCTTTGGTAGGGCTGAAGGCACCACCGGTGGGAACACGGTTGAACAGGACTTATAAATAGAAGGCGGGAAGGAAGGGGCAACGTCGGTCCTAGGAGCCCAGGAGCCGAGCGTAGACGACATAGAGCAGCAGCATGGAGACCACGTAGAAGAGGAGGAAGCCACCCAGACCAGAGGAGGGCTGGACTGGGAGGGGGGCCTTGCCCCCCACCAGGATCACAGCCTCCAGTATGGTCCGCAGTCCCTGGGCGGTGCCCTGGAGGAGATCCGAGGGCGAGCACAGGTCAGCCTGGGAGGGGAGGGCAGGTGGACAAGGACAAATCACAGATGTTAGCAGCATCAAGCCACAGACCTTCCCACCCTTCCCTCACAAACCAGGACCACAGCCAGAGCGGTACCAACATGCAGACATGCAGGACAGGGAGGCAGGAGAGCAGGGCAGGAGCTGTGAGGGGTGGGCCCAGGATACATGCTCTCTGTAGAATTAGAAACCCCTGTGGATGGAGCTCCGCCCCTCCTGCACGTTGTTCAGCTGAGCCCCAGACACCAACATCTCCCAGAGCAAAGAGCAGGCCCCATACCTCAGGCACACCCATTTTTCGACAGGCTTCTAAGAAACTCTCCACGTTCTTCCGAGACTTGAGGGCACTGAGCTTTGGCTGGAGGTGGAGGAGGAGGAAGAGAGTTTGCACAGGCAGTCACACACCTGTCCCATCCCCTCTTCCTCCTCCCGGCTCCCACTGACCACAGCAGGTGAGGGCACATGAATGAACGGTACAGAGCGAGGCCGCAGCTGGTTGGCCAGCTGGCAGAGGATGACGCCATTGGCTAGAGCCTCTGCCAGGTCCTCAGGCAGGGGCTGCTGCAGCCGTGACTCAAGGACCTGGAGGCAGAGATAGGAGGAGCAGGCAGGGTCAGCAGGGAGCTCACTCCATCCCTTCCCCTCTCCTTGATGACAGTTCTAGGTCAAGAAAGGGTCCTGAGGAAAGAAAGGGGAAGGAGGTGCCAGGCTGGGTCAGGCCTCTGCCTATACAGATCTCACTCCACTCACCTGGCGAAGTTGGGAAATCAGTTCCTTCTCGTCTATAATCTGAGAAAATGGCCGAGATCTCAAACTAGACTCCGGAGAGGAAGGGCCTAGGATGAAAAGGAGGACAGGGATAGTTTTGCTTCACGGATAAACTTTGGAGCCAGCTTTCAACAGTCTTGTATCAATACCACCTCCTGCCTGTAGATTCTCCATGAAAAGGGACAATACCCCGAGAGACACAAGTCCCAAGAGACAGGGGTCCTGAGGTTCGTGCCAGAAGGACAAAGACTCACCCGAGCCACTCTGAGACGATGAACGGAAGAGGAAGCTGTTTGGTCTCTGAATGGAGCCCAGTGGCCTGGGAACAGGAGCTGTCACTGAGTGGGAAAGCCAGGGACAGGCAAGAGAGACATTCCCTCAGTGACCCACTCTTCCTTCAGGCCTCTATGTCCCAAGCACCCCCAGGCCACCATCTAGAACACTGTCCTACCTGGTCCAGATGATGGAATGGAGTCCTGGGAGATGGGGGATGGTGTGGGAACTCCCTGCCCCCCTGAAACTCCCAGCTGGGTAGCACTGGACTTCGGTGGGCCACTGAGGGAAAAGAAGGGGCTCAGAGAAGGCCATGAGGAAGGCGTAGGGAAATGGATCTCGGGAGGACACCTACTTGGAGGTGGCCTGCGTGGATGAGGCCGAAGCACTCGCGGCTCTGATCCCCCGCTTCAGGACACTGGAAGAAGCAGACAGGTGTGAGCTCTGCAGTCAGGCCACACATTCAGAAGAGCAGAGCCCAGAGAAGTTTGCATCTGCCTGCTGTGCAGCAGCCCCAGGCCCTCACCTGTCCCTCCTGGGGGATCCCCATCCCCCACTCTGTTGCTGCTGCTGCCGCCGCTCCCGCTCCTGCCACAACTGCAAAGTGTCTGGACGCCGCCTCTCCTCCCCTGCAGGTTCCTCCCGCCTGGCAGAAGACAGGGCAAGAGAGACCTTTGTCAGGTGAAGGGGAGGTCCCCGGGCTGTTGAGTATGGAGCAGACATGTGAGCTTGGGGGTTGGAATACCTGCTGCTCCACGTCCTCTCCACATCTCCTGCTACGGGGCTTAATTCAGAAGGCAGCTGCTCCTGAAGAGAGACCAGCAGAGGCTGAAGAAGGCTGGTGCCCCAGTTTGCAGTGACTTCCTTATTCAGTGCCCTTCCCCTGGACAAGGGACGTAACTGGGTCCTCACCTCAGCTGCACTTCGCTCTTCATCCTCCCCGGGAACATGGCTGTCGATAAAGTCAATCTGCTCCATGTCTCCATCGCCTGCAAGGCAAGGGCACGTCAGTGAGCAAGCAGGAGGGGGCTTCCAGGCCCACACTCACCCCTCACCCTCCTGGGCAGACTCCCTTGCCCACCAGAGCCATCTTCCCTCTGGTGTCTAGGCCCCCGGGGTTCCCGGGCCAGCTCTGAGATCCGGAATGACAGTTCTGAGAAATCATCTGTGGACTTGAAGGCAGAGAGGCAGAGATGGGACATGGGCTCTGCAGGGCTGAGGACCACATGGGTTCAGGCCTGCAGAGTCTCAGACTGGGGTCAGGTAGAGAGCCAGCCTTTTGGGGATAGTAGGGAGGAGGAGTTCCAGCCATGACCTCTTACTGGAAGGTATCTCTTAAAAGGTATTAGGTACAGGGTCCCCAGTCCTAAGACTCTCCCAGTGATGACATTCCCAAATGTCCTTACAAAGGAGGTCCTTACCTCATTTCCTGACCACCTCTTACTGCCGCTATCAACGCTATGGAAGCCTGAGTCCAGGCCACCATCATATCGACGTCCCGGAAATAAGTCTTCTGCAGGGCTGGAGCGGCAGGGAGACCTCATCAGCCCCAGGCTGGCAGCACCCCTACCCTCCCACTAGAATCCAGGAGTGGTCTCTGGTCCCAAGAAGGGGATTCCTTCCCCTTATCAAGGGCCTTACCAAGGACTAAAACTTGGGGGACGGGAAGGGACCAGGTCCCCAAGGGCAGCTCCTCGCCGTCCAGCCTCCATCGTTAAGTACTTGAAGATGTGAAGCTTCCCCTTCAGACAGATCTGTGTGAGGGGCACCTGCATAAGAATGAGGTGGCTCCCCGGGCCTTACTGGACCCTCCTACGCTAACAACATCACTGTCCTCAAGTTCACCCAGGCTGCACTTTACCTGGGCAGGTGGACTCTGGAGGGGGTTGCTATCCAGCAGAATGACCTGCAGGTGCCTGAGGCGGCAGAAGGAGACCGGGATGCGGGAGACACGGTTACAGGAGAAATCCAGGCGGACCAGAGGAAGGTCCCCCAGCTCTAGGGTTGGGCAAGGGGAGAGTTAGGAGAAGCCCAGGCCAAGGTCTTGAGTTCTCTCCCTTGCCCTTGACTCTGACCAGCCAGTCACTCCATCACAGCCCCCACCCTGGCTGGCTCAGCTCATTCTCCAGAAATGACCTGCTCCTCTCCACACTCCGATCTGAGCCGAGCCCTGGCTACTTCAGCTCAGCCCTATGCATCCTCCTCCCCTGCCTGCCCCCACTGAAATCCACTGTGCATTCTTCACCAAGCAGCACAAGACACAAACCAACTGGTGATCACTGCACAAAAGCCTCCCATGCCACAGCTACAACTGCGGACGTTGGGTGGGGACAGTGTGCAGAAGGGCACACAGTTCAAAGCCAGCCTCAGCTATATAACAGTTCAAGGCCTGTCCCAAAAACCCACAATCAATCAATCAATCAATCAGGAAGCTGTTTCCCAATCCCATGTCTTCTATGAATCTTCCACACACCTCAGGGTCTTGGGAAGCAATGTGCCTGGATCTTTTAGGCTCCAGGAAGAATCCTTGTATTTATGCCCCTATTACTATGACTAAATTTCAGGTGGTAGATAATCACCAAATCCCTGAAAATGGTGTTCAGAGGTTGGATCTACAGGAGGTAGCTGGGTCATGGGTCTGTCTCTACGAATGGAACAGGCTAGTCCATGGATGGATTCCTAGATTAATGGACATCAGTAAGCGGTCTTCTCTCTGGCACTTTTGAACCGTGCTGCCCTGTGATGCCCTCGACACCCACAGACATGTGCTACCTGCACAGAGAGGGGTGTAGGTGTTTAAACAAATCCTGTGACTTTGTCCTCAAGCCCCAGTGCTGGCTCACACAGCACCAGCACTCAGGGCTGAAACACAAGGAACACACAAGTCAAAGGCCAGCCCGGGCTTCGGGGAGACCCAGTCTCAAAAGACAGACAAAGAGGAGTGCTGGTATACAGCTCAGCTGGTGGAATGCTGATCTGCAATGCATAAAGCTCTATCGGTCTGGTCCTCAGTACTGCAGAGACTAGGCACGGAGGTGCACGCTTGGAATCCCACCACTCAGGAGGTAAAGGCAGGAGAAGCAGGGTTCAAGTCCATTCTTGGCTACATACTGAGCTGGAGGCCAGCCTAAACTACAAGAGACCATCTCTCAAAGAACAAAATAAAAACAAAGTTCCCACTGGGTGGAGTGGCGCACGACTTTAATCCCAGCACTTGGGAGGCAGAGGCAGGCAAATCTCTGTGAGCTCGAGGCCAGCCCGGTTTACAGAGTGAATTCCAGGACAGCCAGGGCTAGATAGTGAAACCCTGTCTCAACAAAACAAAACAAAACAAAATCCCTCAGCTTCGGTTATTTTCTTCCAGTAACAGAAAATTAATGAAGACACTTAATGGACTTGGAAAGCAGAGGGCAGAGGCAGAAAGGGAAGAAGGAGGCAGGGAAAATGGGTGCCCATTACTCTTGTTCTTCACAACCAAATAAACCCTTCCTGTTTGTCCTTCTAACTGCATCCCTGCTACATCACGCTCCCACTGCTTCCACGCTTTTACTCTGATGCTCCTCTGCCAGGACCACCTTCTAAGGTCAGCGATGCCTGAGCTTCTGGGGGATGTCAGTCACTTCCCAGGCTCCACCCTGCTGCCCCCTCTGGGCTCCCAAGCCTCCAGCTTTAGCAGTTCCCTATAAATGTGTGTCTCTCGTCCATGAAGCCACTAAACCTTTGAGGGCTGGTCTCAGATCTCAGTCACATCTATTGTGGAGGAGGCCCCTCACCTGAAACGCAGGAAGCACACACCCCAGAACAATGCTGGCTGAGCACAAGAAGATATGCCTGCTTCCCAACAGAGACTATCAAGTGTCGGAACATCATAATTACCCCACTGAACAGGGCTGCTTAGACTCTCATGTCAGGACCACCTCCCCCGCCCCCATCCCCAATCCAGAGTCCTTATGAGGAGATTCAGAGCATCACCTGGCTAGTGTTTTGAGAGCTCTCACTGGGGTGAGGTGGGTGTTGGGTGGGCCTTAAGGTCCATTCCAACTTTAGGATTCTACAGCTGACTGACTTCCCTCCTACCCTTCTTTCCTAGCCTGCTCCCACGTAAAAACAGAACTGTGTATCCACGCCTTCCCAGTCTCAGAAGGTTGCCATGGTCAAGAGCAAATACCACTGTTTACTGTTTGCTTTAGATACTGAATATCACTGAGCAACAAGGCAAGGTCATTTTAAAAAGATTTCTTCTTGCCTGTGACTTCTCCAAGGTAGCAGCATTATTTCAAATTCAGTGTTTGTACCCCTCCATTTCATATGTTGAAATCATAACCTTCAAAGTGATTGATACTAGGAAGTGGAGCCTCTGGGTGGCAATTCAGGTCGAGAGGGCAGAGTCCAGAGAGGATTAGTGTCCTTTATAAAATAGAGTCCAGAGACCCCAGGAGCTCTCTCCGCTCTCTGTGAGATGAGGAGAGGGGTTGTAACCCACAGAGGGCCCTAATACCACCTGACCGCAGGGCAACCTGATCTAAATGTGAGAACGTTAGTGACCGTCTGGTCAGAAGCCCCCATCTACGGATCTCCCGTACAGCAGCCTCGCTGGTGAAGGCACACACACAAGCTTACACATCCTCTGGGCTTCATCTTCCTTACCATCGGGCAGGGTACTGAGCTGGTTCCTCCGAACATTGAGATCCCGCAGGGAACGGAGGCTGCACAGCTCCACGGGAAGGGACTGCAGCTCATTGCTGCTCACGTCCTAGGTCAGAGAAGGCACTATAAGCCCAGAATCAGCAGAAATTGCACTGCTATTTCTCTCTGGCTACTTGCCTTTAGTCCAAGCCTTTTTTCCCAAGGTGCTTCCTACCTTTCTCTAGTTACCCCCCAGAAGGCCCCGGAGCCTGGCTCCATGCCCTTTATTCTCACAAGCTGCCGCAGGCTTCCTAAGGTGCTGATGTCTGGAGGCAGGGCTCCTAGCTTGTTGTTGCTGACAATAAGTACTCGAAGGGGCAGCTGGCAGATGTACGGTGGCAAAGATGACAGCTGGTTCCGGCTGTGAAAGGGAGAAAGGCAGCAGCCTCACTCCTCAGGCAGGGCACCCCAGCACTGGGCCTGCTCTGGGGAACCAGGAGCACTGCTCAGGGCCATAGCACTGGTCTCTGAGGCCTACAGAATAAGTTCCCACTACCTGAGGTTGAGGTAGGTGAGGGCTGTGAGATTCCCCAAGGCTGGGTTCAGGCATCTCAGGCAATTGTGGTAGAGGCTCAGACCTTCCAGGGACACCAGTTGGCATGCAGCCTCGGGCACCTCGGGAAACCGGTTCCGAGACAAGTCTAAGGAAAGTAAGGGTCAGGAAAGAGCTAAGGAAAGAGTCGGCCTTGCACAAAGAGACTGAATGTCCCCTGAACCAGCTACCCAGCTCCCATTCCTCCGCTGACTCAAAGAATCAAGCCCACAGGGCTGAGGAGATAGCTAAGTGGATAAAGTGCTCGCTGCACATGAGTGAGGATCTGTGTTCGAACCCCCAGAACCCATGGCTAAAAAGCCAAGTGTGGTAGTGTTCACTTGCAATCCTACCACCGGGGAGTCGTGGCTCAGTGGCTCCCTGGTGCTCACTGGCCAGCTGACCAGAGAGCCTAGCTGATTCAAGTGACCAGATCAATGAACAGACCCTGCCTCAAACAAGCAGTGGGTGGCACCAGAACAGCTAAGACTGATCCCTAGTCTCCACAGGTGTGTGCACACATAGACATACGATCATAAACATGGGCTCCCTGGGGAGACAAGTCTTCTACACACTGAAGCACATACAAGTACAACCAGAAAGGCAAAGAGAAGGCCAGACATGGGAGGCTATGGACAGACCATAAATTTAAATTTACAAATGAAGTTCCATGTGGCGGCTCATGCCTGTAACTCCAGCAGAGTGCTGAGAGAAGAGAATGCAGAGTTCAGGACTAGACAGCTAGACTTGACTCTGCCCCCCCCCCCCCCCCCCCCCCCCCCCCCCCCCCCCCCCCCCCCCCCCCCCCCCCCCCCCCCCCCCCCCCCCCCCCCCGCTCCAAAACTAAGACAAATGTTGAGCTCTCCCAGCAGTGTGGCAGTGCTCCATAGCGCTGTGCTGCTCATGTTCCGAGATGTCAGGAGAGGTGAAAGGTCACAGGAGGGGGTTACGTTTGTGAGAAAACAGTCTGAGGGATGAAGTGAAGGCTCTATGAGGGAGCACAGTCACTACACAAGCGTGAGGACCTGAGTTCAGATCCCAGCACGTGTGTAAAGAGCTGGGCACGGGTATGTACTGTGACTTCAGTGCCGAGGATAGAGTGGGGTCAGAAGAAATGAGCTGGGCTTGAGGGCTGCCAGCCTAGCTCCAGGCTCAGTGAGAGATGCTGTCTCAAGACGATCAGGCGGAGAGTGAGGAAACAGCACACCCGACATCCTCTGCGGGCCTCCATACACACGATGAACTTACTCTCCCTCTCCCCACCAAAAAAAGAGCCTGGTCAGGGCTGGTTGTGACTCAATGGGTTTAGCACACAGAAGGCTCTGATGTGATCCCAGCACACAAAAGAGAAGTTGAAAACAACAGTAAGGTGATAGGCAGGAAAGGCCAAGGGGATAATACAGAAATCTCTGGGGGAACCACAGCAAAGTCCTTCCTCCCAGCTTCAACCTGTTTTCCACACAGGGACGAAATCAAGGACAAGATATATCCTGGCTCTAGGGATTAAGTAAGGCCCTAACACTTGGCTAGTTTTCTATCAGCCTCCAGCCCCAAAGGATTATGAACGTCTAAGTTCAGGAAGTCTAGGAGGGAAAGGAAGTAGGCTAGCTGGGCTGGGAACCAGGTTCTCCGAGTCCTCGAGGTTCTTCCCATTTGGGGTTCCTTTGTCCCCAGGCTGGCTGTCCTATTTCCAACCCTAGCAGTCTTCCTCTGCTTCCTCTCTGACCTAGACCTCAGAGCAAAGAGTGAAGGAGACCACTGAGGAGGGGCCTTGACCCCCTTCTCTCAGACAGTGGCTCATGGCAGTGCCAGAGGCACTGTGGTTTCTTCCAGTATAGAGATGCAGACCAGACCCCTAGAAGCCTGTGTTTCTGTTTGTTCTGTTCAGCATGCCTTGGGAGGTGTCTGGGCCTTTTAGGGGAAATCCTAGCAAGAGCTGTTGTGAGCTTCTTTAAGGGCCCTCCTTCAGAAGGGGGTAAAGGCGAAGAGAAGGGGAAGCTGGGGAATATTCCCCAAGGAAACGCGTCTTGTGACAGGAAATGGAAACAATCCACTGGGTTGTGGCTGGTAGGATCTGTTTTCCCAGGGGATGTTAGCCTGATGCTCTACAAACTGCTCTCTTCCTCGCCCCAGCCCTAGTGAACACAGACAGAGCTAGTGTGGGAAAAATGGTTCTGGAGAGGGTAGAAGGCTTGCATCGGGTCCTCCACTCATGCCTGACACCTGCCTGCTTCCTTTGTGCCCACAGATGTATAAGTGAGGGGGGAGGGGTGTGCCTGTATTCATGGGAGTGGAGGCCACGCTGAGATGGGGTAAGGACCTGCAGAGGGGCAGAAGTCAGGGGCGGAAGGAGCCCAGGCTGGAGGAGGCAGGGCTCAGGGGCACAGGATGTGGTCTGTGGGAGAATGATCTACACTTCTCCTTTGCTAGAAGTTGCCCTCCCCCAACCCAACCCAGCTCTCTACTAGTAGGCCAAGGGAACACCGCCCTTGGGTGTTAGGGACGTCCACAGAGGGAACACACAGGGCACAACAAGCAGGAGAGGGTCCAGAATAACCCAGCAGCACAATGCTGAAGCATTTGGTCTGCACTGGAGAGCAAGGGATGTGGAGGACAGGGCACCAGGTAACTCTGGGCTTCTGTCACACACTCACACACACACACACAACACACACCTGCCCCAGGTTAGGAGTACCCAGCTTGGAGAGAAGGAGACAGAGGACAGCTGGACATAATGGAACCCACCTGCCTAGAACCTGGGCTCCGAAGAGACTGAAGAAGGCAGAGGGGGGGCTTTCAGGAGGCTGGGAATTCCCCACTTTACCACACAATTGAACCTGTACCCAGGGGAGCCCTAGCTGCACCCTCAGTCGGAATGCTGGAGGAGGAGGCTGGGCAAGGGCAGGAGCTGGGAGGGGCTAAGAGTGCTTGGTAGTTTTCCCCCAAGAGTCCACTCACTGAGACAGAGCCCTGAGGAAGTAAAGAAAAACATTTGGTCTTTGTCAAAAAACAAGCAAGGGGGGGAGGGGAAAGGGAACAGACGGCCAGTGTCACACAGCTGCTGAGGTCAATCTGGAGCTTGGGGGCTGGGGGGACCTGGGAGGGGTAAGAACGGCTCGAGGGGTTCACCCATTCCCAGGACTCATTCAGCTGTATAGGGGGAAAGAATTAAAACACAGGCAGATTTAAACTTTTTCTCTCCAGAGCTGAAAGGGGAGAGTGTGCCCCGGTCAGGCGGGGTGATCGCAGGTGGGCAGGCACCTGCTGCAGCAATGTGCTCTTTGATCCAGTCCGACATCCCCTGCCGGCCAAGAGATGAGAGGAGCAGGAGAAGGGGCCCTGGCACTCCAGCCCAGACTGGGGTGGGGCTCCGGGAATGCAGTCCTGTGTTCTGATCCCCGCCCTCAGCTGCCAGCCCAAGTTCATAGGCTGCCTCCTAAAGCAGCTGAAGCCTGACTCACCTGTCATAGTACAGTCCCCAGGGCCTGGCCAGCAACAGACACAGGGTAGAGGGTACGTGATTAGAGGAATCCCAAACATACACACAGCAGGGCGGAGGGGGCATGATTACAGGGATCCTGAGGGCGGGGACTGGAAGGAGCGTCTCCAGGAGGTCAGCACTCCTAACTAAGAGATCCAATTTCCTTCCTTTCTGCAAACTGCCTCAAGTTCCTCCCCTAAGGGAAAAGCAGAACCTGAAATGGTAATTCTAGGGTTCCTATGAGGTCACAGGCTCCACAGTGACCTCACAGAGGCAGGAAAAAGATAAAGGGAACAAGGATAATGGATGGAAAGTTAAGTGCGGGAGATTCACTTCTTTCACACACACAGTCGGGCTCGGGTGGACGGCGGGGAGGGTCTGGGACTTGTGGAGACTACGGTAAAGCAGGAAAAACACAGGGTTGTTAGGGGCGACCTTTGGGAAAGAGATAATTTGGGGCTGCTGGAATCGAGGTGGAGGAGTGTGGAAAGAGTTGGAAACGACCAGGAGGAGGCGAAATGCAGTGATTATTGAGATTATCAGTGGGGGGGGGGGGCTTGCTTTAGGGGCCGATCAGGTCTAGGATGGCAGAAGCCAACCAGGTGAGGGGCGGGGCCCCACTACAGGTGCGCAGTATGCAAATAAAGGGGAAAGTCACAGAGAGCTCGGCCAAAAGTGTTGTGTGCAAGCTTGAAGCGAACTCATGGTCCAGCGGTTCTTACAGCGGGGAGGGGAGGTCGCAGGCTCGATGCCAATCCCGAGGGGCGAGCCCTCAAGCCTGCCAGGTGAAGGGGGTGGGCCTGGTTCGAACGCGAGGCGGGGCTATGCAAATGAGGGTCGCGGTCCCGTGAGGGTCCCCTCCTCTCTCTCTTTCTCTCTTTGGGCACCGGCGCCAACTCACCAGCCTGGGTGATGTCTGACAGGTCGTAACTGCGGGCCGCGCCCCGGGGGAAGTGCTTCAAACGCCGGTTGGACAAGTTCAGGGTCCCGGTGGCCACAGCCTCCTCTAGGGCTCGTTCTGCGCTGCGGCTCCCGGGTAGACCAGGAGACCCTGGCGCGGGGACTGAAGCTGCAGCTTCCTCACCCCCGGCGGCGAGTGGGCCCGCTACCGCCGCCGCCATCCGCTCCCGGCGGCTCCCGCTGCCTGACTGACGGCACCGGCCGGCCCTCCTCGCCCCTCCCCCACCTCGGAGCCGCCGTAGTCGCCGCTGGAGGGCGGAGACGACGGTCCGGGACCCCGCGGACCAATCATGAGCCAGAGACGCGTTAGAAGTGTCCAATCAGGAAGCGCCAAGGGGGTGGAGCTTCTCAACTCTAGACGCCACTGAGGGATGGGAGGGGTAAGAGCGGAGCACTCGCCAACGGCCGCGGCTTCTGGCCGGCCCGCCCCGCGCGGCGACATCCAATCACAGCCCTTGAGGCTAGAGATGGAGCCAATGAGGCCCACCCAGGAGGCGGGGACAACAGCTCCCAACTTTTAAGAGATTAAAGACTCAGAGCCCACAAGCCTGAGAGTCAGGCCCTCTTTCAAAGAAGCCCAATTGCAAGCTAGATCCACGTGAGTGACTGTCAAGACGACCAATTAGAACCTGGAAAGGGCACCTGTCCCGGCCTCTTCTCTGAAAGACGGCTCTGTCTACCAATAGCATAGGCGAGGAGATGGCCCTTTCACTAGACAGCAGGCGGGGGAGCTAGAATCTTTGCGACCCAGGTACCGACCGTGAGCGCGGCGTGCTGCGCGGGCTAACAATGCAGTGTTAGAGCCGAGTGCTAGCTGAACATGCTGGGGAGCCAGCCGGCGTCCGGGAAGTGAGGAAGGGAGAGGGGTGCCCCGGGCCAGCGCGCAGGCAGACTGTCTCAACCCAAGGGACCATTTCCGGCTCTGCAGGCTGCGTCCCAGCCGGGGACTCCTGGGTTGACCGGTGAGGGGGTTTCCAGCCCAGACAGGGAAGGTCGCCAGACCTGGCAGCTCCACCAGAGTGGATGCCCAGACCAAAACTTAAAGACTACGAAGGATCTCATGATCTTCCAGAACAAAATCGTTGTTTTTGTTTGTTTTCTTGCTTTTTAGAGACGGTGTCTCTGTGTAGCCCTGGCTGTCCTGGAGATCTGTAGACCAGGCTGGCCTCGAACTCAGAGGTCTGCCTGCCTCTGCTTCCTGAGTGCTAAAGGCACTAAGAGACTAAAGGTGTACACTACCACTGCCCGGCACACAAGGGAAGAAGAAACTGAGGTTGAGCAAATATCAGCCCTCCACGTGAGACTCTTTCCCCCACTTTCATAATAAATTTTTTCTGTTGGAAAACTTTCTTTTTTTGAGAGACAGGGTTTCTCTGTAACTTTGGAGCATGTCCTGGAGACCAGGCTGGCCTCGAACTCACAGAGATCCGCCTGCCTCTGCCTCCCGAGTGCTGGGATTCAAGGTGTGCGCCACCACCACCTGACTTGTTGGAAACCTCTTATTTGAAGCAGGGTGTAGTGGCATGAACCTGCCGTACCAGCATTTGTGGAGAAGCTAGAAGGATCAAGACTTTGAGTTCAGTTCCAGACCAGCCTGGAACATGAGGAGACTAAAGTTTGTTGGGGCCTTTGGTTTTCCTTTCTTTTTCTTTCTTTCTTTCTTTCTTCTTTCTTTCTTTCTTCTTCTTCTTCTTTCTTCTTTCTTTCTTTCTTTCTTTCTTTCTTTCTTTCTTTCTTTCTTTTACTTCTTAAGGTGAAATGAAGTACAGAAGGGGTTCCCAAATGGAGAGGTAGTAAAAGAATACTTTTTTTTTCTTTTGAGATTTATTTTTTTAATGAATGTTAGCATTTAATGAACCTCCCAGTGTGGCTTCCAGCCACCGGAGAGACACCCCCACCACCCTTGATCCCCTGGGCTCTTCTGTTGCAGAGTCTGGTCGTTGTTGACAGGCTGCTATGGCGGCCTCCATCCCCAGAACTGCAGTATCCCAGTCCCACCACCCTGATGACAGGAACAGCTCCTGTCTTGGTTTGCGGCAGCATCACCAGTGTCCGCTGACTGCTCAGTGTCCACAGTTTATCCAGGTTGCTGGTTCCTCTCTAAGTGGTAATGACTCATACCAGCTTTGCCAGAGTCACCTGGATGATTCTGACCCTGTCATGAGGCATCCCACCAACATCCCCTTTCCCCTCCTGGGCGCTTCCAGTCCTTACCAACGTGGCTCTAGCTGTGGCTCACGTGGTCCCGGAATTTCAGTCTTTATCTCAATCTGAGTGGCTGGTGGCCTCAAGGAAAGAGGAAGACTGGCTTTTTGAGACCAGATCTCAGCTCTGACTGCCTCCAACTGGTTACTTAGCTAGGAATGACCTTGAACAACTCTTGCCACAGCCTCTCAGGTGCTGGGGTTCAGGTGGGCAGCTTAAAACCCTTTGTAGTGACCCAAGACCCCAACTCAGCTTCCCGGGTCGCCAGATCACCAGCAACTGAAGTTGCTGTCTCATAAGTCATGCCTGCTATGCCTAACTCAACATTTATTAAATTATTAAAAGTTGGGAGAGACGGGGGCTGGAGAGATGGCTCAGTGGTTAAGAGCATTGCCTGCTCTTCCAAAGGTTCTGAGTTCAATTCCCAGCAACCACATGGTGGCTCACAACCATCTGTAATGAGGTCTGGTGCCCTCTTCTGGCCTGCAGACATACAGACAGACGGAATATTGTATACATAATAAATAAATATTAAAAAAAAAGTTGGGAGAGAGTTTAGCTGGTTAAGAGTGCAAACTGAGGGCTGGAGAGATGGCTCAGTGATTAAGAGTACTGACTGCTCTTCCAGAGGACCCGGGTTCAATTCCCAGCATCCATATGGCAGCTCACAACTGTCTGAAGATCCAGTTGCAGGGGATCTGGCACCTTCACACCAATGCACATAAAATAAAGTAAATCATAAAAAATATTTTTAAAAAAATTAGGTGGAGCTCAGGCAACCCTGCAGAAGAGGAGGAGAAAGGATTGCACAAGCCAGAGGGATCAAGAACACCACAAAAAAAAAAAAAAGGCGCAAGCTGCTCTTGCAGAGGACTCTAGTTCTGTTTGAAGCACCAACACAGCGGCTCACAGTAGCCTGCATCTCCAGCTGTGTGTGTGGGGGGGGTCCAGTGCTCTCCCCTGGCCACCACAGGCACTGTGCTCACATTCCTCCACACATACACAATCACAAAGGAATGAAATCTTCAGGGGCTGGAGAGAAAGTTGGCTCAGAGGCTATGAGCACTTGCCGATCGTGCAGAGGACCCAGTGCTCACGTGGTACCTTATAGCCATCTGAAACTCCCAGTTCCATGGGATCCAGGAATGTACGTGGCACGCATACATACAGGCAAACACACACACACACACACAATCTTTTTACAAAGTAAATGTTTAAATAAAGGCTGGACATGATGGCCCATGCCTTTAATCCCAGCACTGGGGAGGCAGAGGCAGATGGATCTCTGTGAGTTTGAGGCCAGCTTGGTCTACAGAGCAAGTTCCAGGCCAGGGCTACAAGAGAAACTGTTTTAACCCCACACACACTGAAGAAAAAAAGCTAGTATTGGAATCCAAGGCCATGCACAAGTTAAGCAGATGCCCTACACATGAACTCTATTTCCTAGTTACCACAGATAATGGAGATGGTTGTGAACATCTGGCTAGAGTAGGTAATGAATGGACCTGCTGTGCACTTATGCACTGGGCTTTTTCTAACAGGATTCAATCCCTTTGTGCTCCTGGCAAAGCCATAGTCTTATATTTATTGTTGTAGCCCTTCCCCTGCCCATCACGTGCAACCTCCTCTGCTCTTTCCCCAGGACAAAGTCACTCCGCAGAAAAAGCTAAGCGCCTAGGCTCTCGAAGATGCCCTAAACTCCAGGAAAAGTCCACCCTTGCCGCCACTGTAATAACTTGCCCTTTGCACATGTGACGATGCCACCCGTCCCCAGGAAGCAGCAGGAGATTCAGGGCTTGTTTTCTATGAGACTGGAAAGAAGCTGCCTTCAGTTCTCACTCGCGTCTCGCTTTTGTGATGTTAGATCGGGATCCCCTTTGCTCTACTGCCATTGTCTGCCAATCTTTTTTTTTTTTTTTTTTTTCTGAGACAATGTCTCATGTAATGCAGTCATGTAAGGCATTATGTAGCCAACAATGGCCTTGGGTTCCTTTCTCACCCTCCTGTCTCCACGTCCCAAGTGTTGGGATTGCAAGTGTGCACCACCATGTTGGCTTTTCTCCGGTGCCCGGGATCCAGGGCTTCATGCATGACAGGCAAACACTCTACCAACTGAACTTCCATCTAGCCCTATCCCTTGTTTCCTTTTCTGACTTTGTACTCTTGAGATACAAATCCCTGCAGACCGAGGCCTACTCAGGAGGCCCCGTTTTTCTCTTCAGAGTTAAAAGTGAGGAAAATCCACTACTACTTCCGAAGAGAGGAGGACTTACCATCTGCCAATAGTTCGTCCACTCTTTGTGTCTCCAGTAAAACATATTATCCCTTGAGCCGCCTGGTGACTAGCTCTGGGCTAGAACCCAGAAGACAGCTCTGGGGTCAAGTTAAGGAAAGCAGGTCACAGTCGCTGGACAGTGAGGTCACAAAAAGGCTTTATGTGCCAGTGAGGACAGGGGCCTGGGGCCTGGGGAGCCAAAGGGCCTGCAGAGATGAGGGCAGGGGCAGGGAGGGGACAGTCAGGATGGTGAGGAGAAGCCGGAGACAGAAGCTGCAAAAATTGACCAGGCTGTGCAGACAGGAGGAGGGGCTCAGGGTGAGGGGGTGGCAAGGCAAGGCAAGGGCAGGGAGTCTCCTGGCTGCAAGAAATCCGGGGACAGGTCAAAGACCAAGGCAGGCAAGAGAGGGGTGATGGCCGAGGTCCTGGAGAGAGAAGGGATGGCTGGGTGTGCTAGTGTAGAGACAGAGTCGGCTGAGCCCCAAGGTGGAGTTTACAGACACAACAACAGTTTGACAGCAGAGAAGACAGACGGGTGTGGCCTCCCCAGAACCCCTTTTCTCCCCTTTCTCCTCCGGCAGGTGAAGCGCAGCTGCCCCTCAGGTGGTTTGGAGGCTGGGACTGAAAAGGAGGGAGGGAACCCTATTTCTGTCCAGCTGATCCCCCCAGAGCTGGTGAGTCTTTGGGGTTTGGCGAGGATTGTGAATGCGGGGCTGAGGGGCAGCCTGTGACTCCCCCACCTCCTCCCTCCTGCTCCTCCTCTGCAGGTGGAACACATCGCCTCCTTCCTCCCCGTCAGAGATGTGGTCGCCCTAGGCCAAACCTGCCACTACCTCCATGAAGTGTGCGATGCTGAGGGCGTGTGGAGACGCATCTCTCGCAGGCTCAGTCCACGCGTCTGTGACCATGGCTGTGGTGCCCGGCCCTGGAAGAGAGCTGCCATTCTTAACTGTACACTTCCCCTCAGTAACTTCTCCTTGCCTCTGCCCTTCCTTATTCTGGGAACTTCCTTCTCGGTCAGGTTGCCTGGTGATCTCCGCACCCCCTGGCCACCTTTTCTCTAGAAGAAACTTGTCACACTCAAACGTACCCCATGGAGTGCGGACCCCAGGTTCTCTGGCCACCGCCGGCAGACATCCGGTTCACAGCTCTAATGCCATTCAGCCAGTCTCCCGGCATGCACCAAGGCTTCCAGGTTTTACCCTCGAGAAGCCCCTACTCCCTAGACCTGGAGTTTCTCCCTCTTTGAATCAGAGTTAACTTTTGTCAGCTTTGCAATGTGTTATGTGTGTGTGTTGCACCCGCTAGTGCACTCGCATGTGAAAGCCAGAGGTTGACATTGGTTGTCTTCCTCTGTCCCTCTCCACCTATTTTTTTAATATTTATTTTTATTTTATATGTATAGGTGTTTTGCCTGCATGTATATCTATGCACAACAGGCATGCAGTGCCTGTGTATGCCAGAAGGGGGCATCAGATCATCTGGACCTGGACTGCCACGTGGATACTGGGAATCAAACCCAGGTCTTCTCTCTGAAAGAGCAGCCAGTGCTCTGAACTACTGAGCCGTCTCTAGCCCTGCCTTACTTTTTAAACAGTCTCTCACTGAAACCTGGAGCTTGCCATGGCTAGACCGGGTGGCCAGCAAGCCCCAGGGATCCTTCTGTCTCTGCCTTCCCCTGCTCCCCTTCCCCAAACCAGCGCATGCTAGCGTTAAAAATATCCATACCAGCTTTTACACGGGTGTCGGGGCTCTGAATTCAGGTCCTCATGCTTACACATGAAGTCATCTCCCAGCTTTTTGTCACCCTGTGAAGGTAGAGATGAAGTAATTTTTTTTTCATGGTTGTGTATGGTGTGTGTCTATATGTATGCATGTTTGCATGTGTATGGACACGTACACATTAGGTATCTGCATGACGAGACCAAGGTTAGTATCAGGAATCATCGCCAGTCACCCTTCCGCTGTATTCTGTGAAGCAGAGTCTCTCAGTCAAGCCCAGAAGTCTCACTAGCTCACTTGCTCCGAGGATCCCATCTCCCACTTCCAAGGCCAGAATTACAGACAGGCCAAGAAGCCCACCCAGTATTTATGCCTCAACCCCGGTCCTCACGTTTCAAGAACTTAAGCACTGAGCCATCCCCCAGCCAGAGATGAAATGGTTCTTTGTTGTGGTGGCTGTCCTATTTACTCTGAGATGGTAGCAGCACCAGCTCCTGCGTGATGACAGCCAGTGTCCCTGAGGGACACAGTCACCCCAGCTTGAGGACAGTCACCCGAATGCTCCACTTCAGAAAGGCGCTACCTGGTGACTTCTACATAGAGTTTAGGGAAACGGTCTCAGCAGAGAAGACAGGAGATGCCCGGTCTGCCTTGGCCATCCCTTCCCCTCTCCTTTCTGCACCACGTCTGTGTCTGTCCTTAGACTCCCCAGTGTCTGGTACAAGGCGGCACTGAAATGCTCCTGAGCCGCACACATATGGCCCCTGGGACACAGTGGGACAGATGCCGGGCATAAACCAAGGTTTCTGTGTCACCCTAGGAAGGAGTCTGATCCCTAGTCCTGGGGATGAAGAAAGATAAATACCAGGGTGTCTGGGAAAGACCAGTCAAGCTCACCCTCGCCCTGACTCTTCCCACTCCTGTCGCCTCAGCCTTGAAACCATTTCCTTCTGACCCTCAGATACAAAGGGCCTGTACTTCCAGGCATTCGGAGGACGCCGCCGATGTCTCAGCAAGAGTGTGGCCCCCATGCTAGCCCATGGCTACCGCCGCTTCTTACCCACGAAGGACCATGTGTTCATTCTCGACTATGTGGGGACCCTCTTCTTCCTCAAAAATGCTCTGGTGTCTTCCACCCTTGGCCAGATCCAGTGGAAGCGGGCCTGCCGCTATGTGGTGTTGTGTCGAGGCGCTAAGGATGTGAGTAGGGGAATTCTGGGTGCTGAGAACCCACCTCAGTGGTCCTGAGTGGCCTCTCCCTTAGGGAAGCCTAAAAGCAATCCATTTATCCATAATTTACTTGTTTTTTTTTTTTTTTTTTTTTTTTTTTTGTGCTGGGAATTGAACCCAGGACCTCCTACATGCTCGGCAAACATTCTATCCCTGAGTTAGATCACCAATCCAAAACCAGCCTCTCATTTCTTAGCCCTGGACCTAATCGTCTCATTTCCCATCCCAGGATCCACTCGCTTTAGCCTTAGCCCATTCAGATCGCTAGATCCCAGACAGCCTCACCTTGTTCCACAGTTCGCCTCCGACCCAAGATGTGACACAGTTTACCGTAAATACCTCTACGTCTTGGCCACTCGGGAGCAGCCAGCAGTGGTGGGCACCACTGGCAGCCAGGCCTGTGACTGTGTGGAGGTCTATCTGCAGTCCAGTGGGCAGCGGGTCTTCAAGATGACCTTCCACCATTCCATGAGCTTCAAGCAGATCGTGCTGGTTGGCCAGGAGACCCAGCGGACTCTGCTGCTCCTCACAGGTGCGGCCTACAGAGTAGCGGTTTGCAAACATCTAGCAGATTCTTCAGGATCTGCGCCAGGGGAGAGGAAGAGAGGAGTCTGTTACGAGAGGGTTCTACCTTCCTCCTGCTCCAGCTTTGAACCCCCAAAGTTCTAGAATTCTGCATAGAATTTCAGATAAAGATCCTTCTCAGGCTGGAGGGTGTGGGTCAATCTACATGAAGTACCAGGGTCAACTCCCAGCACCATATAAAGTAGGTGTAGTGGTCTATGCCTATACTCCCAGTATCTGGAAGGTAGAGGCAGGAGAATCCTGCGTTCAGGGTTATTCCTAAGATACATAGAGAGTTTGAGGCCAGTCTCCATGAGATCCTGTTCGAAAAATAAAATCAGGGTGCGGAGTAGATGGTACAGCGGGTAAAAGACTTGCAACAAGCATGAGGATGTGAGCTTGGATTCCCAGAGCCAACATAAAGGCCAGACGTGGGCATGCGGGTTGGTAATCCTAGCATTCATATGATGAGATTTAAGGAGAAGACAGGAGACTCCGGCATGGTAGTGATAATGGTGAGGCTCTAACTCAAACAAGGGAGTTGTTAAGTACCAATGCCCAAGGCAGGCCTCTGCCTCCTGCCTGCTCACACACGGTGTGGCAGTGAGCCTCTGGAGAGCACCGCTCCAGTGAAAGCCTGATCCCCTCCTAACCTCGTGCCAGGCACTTCACTTTATACCCCAAGTTGCCTCCTCCCCACTCTCCCAGCGTCCTCCACAGTTGACTGCACTCCCCTAAGATTGATAGCCTGTGGACTTCCGAATGCCAGGCAGAAACCTAAATGCCCAGGCTTCATTCTTCCCAACACCAAATTAAGAGTCTGCAACATCTAATCACTAGGTTTGCTCTCCGCTAGACCTCCCTGTTTTGTTTTAAGGGTTGAATGTTGGGGGCTGGAAGCCATTTTCTCTCTCTTTCTCCTTTTTCTTTTCTTTTCTTTTTTTCTTTCTTTTTTTTTCTTTCTTTCTTTCTTTTAATTCTTTGAGTCAGGGTTTCTCTGTGTAGTCTTAGCTATCCTGGAACTTGCTCTGTAGACTAGGCTGGCCTCGAACCCAGAGATCTACCTGACTCTGGGGATGAGCCTCCTCCTCCTGGCTCTCTTTCTTCTTATTTTATTTTTGTTGTTGAGACAGAGCCTCACTACGTAGGTCAGTCCTGGCTGGCCTGGAACTTACTATGTATATGTCTGCCTGCCTCTGCCTCCCAAGCATGTCACCATACTTTATTTCCCCCTCCCTCGTATATGTGTGTGCTTGTGTGTGTGTGTGTGTGTGTGTGTGTGTGTGTGTGTGCGTGCGTGTGGCATGCACATGTGGAGGTCAACTTTCAGGAGTCATGGTTTCAGCAGTTAGAGTCAGGCTGTCAGGCTCGAAGAACTGTGCTTTTACCCACGGAGCCATCTCATCGGGCCCCTCCCCTTCTTCCTGCGGCTCTAGAGCAGTGGCTGTTCCTGTTGAGTGTCCCATGGGTGTTAATTTGGGTATTGACGAATCGCTTCCTCTGTGGAATTACATGCCTCCCTTCGTACCCCCAGAGGAAGGAAAGATCTACTCCTTGGTAGTGAATGAGACCCAGCTGGACCAGCCACGCTCCTACACGGCACAGTTGGCCCTCAGGAAGATGTCTCGATGCCTGCCTCACCTTCGTGTGGCCTGCATGGCTTCCAACCAGAGCAGCACTCTCTATATCACGGGTAAGAAGCACTCCCATGGTGAGGGAGATGGATCCATGGGTGCAAGTGCTGGTCAACTAAGGATGAGAATAAGTTCAAGTCCCCAGAGCCCCACACAGAGGTGGGCCCAGTAGCACATTTGTAGTCCCAAAGGCAGAGAAGGCGACTCCCTGTAAACTGGGCCAGCCAGTCTGGCATCAAAACAGCAAGAGACCCTACCTCAAACAAGACGGAAGGCACAGACCAACACCTGAAGTTGCCCTCTGGCTTTGATATACACGCTGTGGTACATACATGCCAATACCTATACACATACATCACATATCACACACACAGAGAGGGACACTGAGAAATTAAAAAGAAGAAGAACTATATTTCTCTCTCTCTCAAGACTGCAGTCTTGGGCAGGTCCCTCCACACACTGACACTGCTTATGCATGCTGGTGAATATGGTTGGTGTGCTGAGTGTATGAGACTCCCTGCAGTCTCTAGAGGGGTCTTATCCCTCGGAAATGGGGCCCAAAGCTGCTGAGCTGATGACTCCCGACCCCCCAGACCAGGGGGGAGTGTATTTTGAGGTGCATACCCCAGGGGTGTATCGTGATCTCTTTGGGACCCTTCAAGCCTTTGACCCTCTGGACCACCAGATGCCGCTTGCTCTCTCCCTGCCTGCCAAGGTAGGATGGGGTACGGAGGATGGCGGGCAGTTAGTATAGTGCAGAGCGGAGGGCTGGGCTCTGCGGGTTGGAGGAACAGATCTGGGTGGGACAGAGGGATTCGGGGAGAGGGCAGATGGGATCAGTTGGGGGCAATCCTGGAGCTGAGTTTCCTGGGGACAATGTGCTCCCATGCTCTTCCTGTCCTAACCTCCCTAGGTCCTATTCTGTGCTCTTGGCTACAACCATCTTGGCCTGGTGGATGAGTTTGGCCGGATCTTTATGCAGGGAAATAACAGATATGGGCAGTTGGGAACAGGAGACAAAATGGACCGAGGGGAACCCACACAGGTGAGATTGTTTCCTGGCAACGCTCATCCAGTCTCCTAACCCAGCACCTAGCTACTTTTCCATATTTCCTAGAGAGCACTTTCTGCTCCCCTAGGCAAGGCTGAGCCCTTCATATATAACACCGTGCTGCCGCTGCAGGTCTTCCCCAGGGCTGCTCACAGAAGGTTTGTTCTGTGCAATGCACACTGTGTGTGCAGAAGGGATTCAGTGATGGAGTGGGCTGGGGACCTGAGTGTGCTGAAGTCCTAGAAAAGGAGATGCAGCCCGAGAAGAGGGCTGCATCATGTGAGCACGAAGACCCGAGTTCAGATCCCCAACACCCATGTAAAATCTGTGAGTGCCTATGATGCCAGCACTGGAGGAGGAGGCCGCAGGCTCTAGTCAGTTGGTGAGCTCCAGTGCAGTACGAGGCCCTGCCTCAAACAAGCAAATAAGGCTGAAGGCACGTGAGGAAGATAGTTACCATTGGCCTCTGGCCTCGATAGCCATGTGCATGAATGTACATTCCCTACATACATACATGTTTTAAAGGTAGTATGGTAACATACATGTTTTAAAGGTAGTATGGTAACATACATGTTTTAAAGGTAGTATGGTAACAGGGCCTATGGGTTTGAGGGGATTCAGGTGAGGATAGGGAAAGGCATGCCATGCAATGAGGAGAGGGCAGTGATGAGACTTACATATGAGACAGTAAAAAGACTGCCCAGAAGGGCTGGAGAGATGGTCCAGCGGTTAAGAGCACTGACTGCTCTTCCAGAGGGCCTGGGTTCAATTCCCAGCACCCACATGGTGACTCACAACTGTCTGTGACTCCAGTTCCTAGGATCTGACATCTTTACACCAATGCACATAAAATAAAGTTTTATATATATATACATACATACATATATACATACATACATACACACACACACACACACACACAGTGGCACATGCCTTTAATCCCAGCACTTGGGAAGCAGAGATGGCCAGATCTCTGTGAGTTCGAGCCACCCTAGTCAACAGAACAAGTTCCAGGACAGGCTCCAAAGCTACAGAGAAACCCTGTCTCAAAAAAAAAAAAAAAAAAAAAAAAAAA